>NC_134537.1:166431085-166693585 GCF_050624435.1 Tenrec ecaudatus
GCTCCTCACTCGCCGACACCACGTTTACCTGCCATTACCATCAGCTTCGCTACTTGGGAAAGCAGCTTAAAAATTGGAAGTAGGTAAAAAAAAAAAAATCAAATAGAAGACACGCGGTCCAATTAAAATAAATGGATGAGCCTTTCTCAGCACGGATTAACAGTGCCTTTATAGAGGACATCTTACAAACCCAGTGTTTACAGAAAAACTGCATTATAAACACTGACTAGAAGAAAACATAAGTTTTGACCCATATAAGCACACTACCAATAGCAACTACAGCAGTGGTTCTCAACCTTCCTAATGGCGCGACCTTTTAACACAGTTCCTCATGTTGTGGTGACCCCCAACCATAAAATTATTTTCATTGCTACTTCGTAACTGTAATTTTGCTACGGTTATGAATCATAATGTAAATATGATATGCAGGATGAATTTTCATTGCGACAAATTGAACATAATGAAAGCAGAGTGAATTAATCACTAAACAATGTCATTCTATATTGTGAAATATTTATTTCTAATGATAAATCAATGAACTTTTGTCTTGAAGCATGGTGTAGTATGGATAACAGTCTTCACGCCTAGAGACAGGAGCGGTGTCTTGGTTCCTAAGACCATTGGAAATATGGGTTGTTCGACCCCCCCACAAAGAGGTCGCGACCCACAGGTTGAGAACCGCTGAGCTAGAGGATGAGGCAGACAAAGTGTAGGGACTTCCCTGGCTCATGGAATGAGTAAAGCTGAATAACTTTAGGCAGGAAGCTAGCTTATGGCATGAAGAGTCTCCACACGCTTAATGGAGAGAGCTAGGTTTGCTGATCCACAGAGTTGGAGCCTAGTGCCTTTGGGCTGAGTGGTGCGGCCTTTGGGCAATGGAGGCCTGATGCAAGGATAGATGAAGGAGGTGGTCCTAATGAGAAGAACTGTGTTCTGGGCATTTCTGACCCTGAATTATAACATGGTCACTTCCTGAATCTACCTCATCATCACAAGTATGGTCTTTGAGTTCTGTGTGGCCATTGCCAGGAGTTACTGAACCCAGGTGAGAAGCAGAGTAATATGAGAGGACACCATATGGTGTGCCAGAACTTGTAGAACAGGTTGGAGAGTGGAGGCATGTCTGACCTTGACCTCACAGAAACTGGCCTGGGGCTGTTGTTGAGTTAGACTCTTCATCCTCCTCTGGGAAGTCAGAGGTCAGACCCAGCACTTGGACTGTTTCTTACAGATAGCCACTCAGTGTATAACCTTGGCCACTTCATTCGACTCACTGATTTTCAGATATAAGTGATTTATCTGGGCAATACCTTACCTGCTGGGCCCTATCCCCCAAGGCTCTGAAAATAAGATTGAAGTAAAACAAGTGCTATTGTCTCCCTTTGCCAAGTCTTTTAAGTAAATGTTCTCATTTATCTCTGAAGAGAACACTTTGAGTTAGATATTTTACTACTTACTTAGACACTTAATAAATATGAGCCTGTGAGCAAGTTCCTTTAAATCTCTGAAGTACAGATTCCACATCTGTTCCATAAACATACGATGTGGACGATTACACTAATCCATTCAAAGCTACATTCACTGAAAAGATGTGTGTAAAGTTGGGCTTAACCATTGTAGTGATATGTCTATTATTATGAGTTCTCATCGGATTACTAATATGAGTATGGATGACAAGCAAAACCATCTTAGAACTTTAACAAAAGGTCTTAGTAGTTTGCATTTACCAACTGCAAGATTCTATGCAGTGTAAGGATTCAGACGCTAGTGTTCATCACAGTGAAGGGAGAGCGCTTTGGTTTGCCAAGCAGTTACCACAAATTAAAACTACCTTGCGAAACAAAGAGACGAATAAATAAAAGGGATTCCTGATAATCTTTACAGAGCGCTGGGATCTACAAGCGGCTTATTGGTTTGTTGCCAAATAGAAATTGGAATCAGAGAGTCCGGTAAGGTCAGATCTTAGTTATGGTTTGATGTAATTTACCAGCAGACTGGTGGAGGAGTGGGTTAAATGTCAGGCTGTTAGCCACAAGGCCAGCAGTTCAAACAGACCAGTTGCTCTTCAAGAGAGAGATGAGGCTGTCTGCTCTCATAACAATTTCTAGTTCTGTAAACACAGTGACAAGGAGGGCGAGGCTCTGTCTTATATACTTGGGGCATGTTGTCAGGAGAGCCCTGTCCCCAGAGAAGGACATCATGCATGGTAAAGTGGAGCGGCAGCGTAAAGAGGAAGGCTTCAAGGAAACAGATTGGAGCAATGGGCGCAGACATAGGAACAAAGGGGAGGAAGACGTCGGACCAGGCTGTGTTTCGTGCTGTTGGACATTGGGTTGCTATGGGTTAGTACTGACTTGACGGCACCAATAATAAGATAAAATAATAAGCTCAATGGAGCAATTCTACTCTGTCCTCCTGGGTCACCATGAGCTGGGATTGACTCCATGGCAGTGGGGTGGGGACACAGTTTATCATCTGGGTCCTCTTGGACAATTCAAGTGACTTTCGGGGCCATAGTCTTTTCCTTTGGAGGGGGAATAGCATGTTTTTAAGATGATCATGATGTTCGCCTGAAGATCAAATGGAGAATGTGGTGAGGAAACTCTTCTCAAATGCCTGTGCACACTTAATAAGACACAAGTCAACATCTTTCTGGTGGTGTCTGCTTTCAGCCAAGATCCATGTCCTCTTTGAACTCAGTTGAACTTCAGGCATATCTGATGTAGGTCTCCAAAGCTTTCTTGAGCAAATGGCTCTTTGCTTGTAAAATTAATGAGATTGTTTACTAATCATGAGTGATCTCTTTTCTTTGGAATGGGCTCAAATATGGACCGCTTCCAATTTATTGACCATGTAATCGTCTTCCAGATTTCTTGCATCTGAGTGCTGCCAGCACGGCTTCTCCTTTGAAACATTTCAGTTTGTAGTCCATCAATTATGCGGGTGTTGTGTTTTTCCAATGCCTTCATTGTATCTTACTTAATTCTTGATTATATGCTACTTTTAAAAATGTTTGAATATTGGCCTATTCTTTTTGATAGGGTGACTCTTTGCACTGAACCAATAATCCAATGCTTTGGAGTAAACTCTGACTCACAGTGACCTTGTGGGCAGAGTAGAACTGTTCTATTCAGCGTCTGAGGCTATAAATCTTTTTTTTAAAACAGTTTTATTGGTTTTATTCAAACACACATTATTTAATTCAGTAGTTTTATTCACACTTATGTAATTCAATAGTTCAACCGTAACAAGAAGAGCTGTATGATCTTTAAGGGGCTTGGGGGTCAGCAGTCATGGGGTTGACCAGTGTACCGCCAGGGCTTCTGATAGCACAGTTGCTGTTATCAAGTTGTTTTTGACTCTTAGCACCTTTATGAACGAAACGCTGACTTGTCCTGTCCCATCTCCACATCTTCCTGTCTGCGCCCCCTGCTATGGCCACTGAGTACATGGTTCTGGACTGTTGCTCTCTGAGGGTTTTCCTCTCTTTCACTCATGGATTACTTTCGCAAGCATGATGTCCTTCTTCAGGGACCTGTCCCTGCTGGTGTCATGTTTAAAGTATATGAGATAAACTGTTGCCAACCACACTTTTGTGAGCTCTTACAGCTCTTATAACAATCCATACATCAATTGTATCAAGCATATTTGTACATATGTTGTCATCATTTTCTACACATTTACTTTCTATTTGAGCCCTTGGTTTCAGCTCTTCCTTTTTTCCTCTCTCCCCCTCCCACCCTCATGACCCCTTGATAAATTACAAATTATTATTTTCATATCTTACACCGACTGCTGTCTCCTTTCCCCCAGTTTCTGTTGTTTTTCCCATGGGGAATGTGGGGGAATGGTTATGTGTCGATCACTATGATCGGTTCACCCTTTCTCCCCTCCTCTCCCCACCTTCCCCCTACTCTCCTGGTATCGATACTCCCATTCCTGTTCATGGATCCCGTGTGTCATGAGCTCTTATCTCGTATTTATACCTGTGTACATGCTCCGGTCTAGCCCCCAGTGAAAGGCAGGACTGGGTCATGATAGTTGGGGATGAGGAAGTCTCAAGGAACCAGAAGAATATTGTGTGCTTCGTTGGTGTTATCCTGGGTCATGGTTGACCCATCCTTATCTTGTAACTCTCCTGTGAGGGAATGTCCCATTGCCTTACCTTGTGACCCTCCTGTGAGGGAATGTCCCATTGCCTTACCTTGTAACCCTCCTGTGAGGGAATGTCCCATTGCCTTACCTTGTAACCCTCCTGTGAGGGAATGTCCCATTGCCTTACCTTGTAACCCTCCTGTGAGGGAATGTCCCATTGCCTTACCTTGTAACCCTCCTGTGAGGGAATGTCCCATTGCCTTACCTTGTAACCCTCCTGTGAGGGAATGTCCCATTGCCTTACCTTGTAACCCTCCTGTGAGGGAATGTCCCATTGCCTACAGATGGGTTTGCATCTCTGCTCCCACCCCCCACCCCCATTCTCAACAGTATGGGTTTTGTTTCCTTGTTTGTTTGCTTGGGGTTTTCTGATGCCTGTTACCTGATCCAATGGACACCTTATGACTTTCCAAGTGGGCCTGTTGCTCTCTGATAGGTGGCCACTTGTTTACCTTCAAGCCTTTAAAACCCAGACACTATATCTTTTGATAGCTGGGGACCATCCACTTCCTTTACCACATTTGCTTATGCACCCACTTTGGCTTCAGCAATCATGCCAAAAGGGTGAGCATCATAGCCTGCCAGGTTGTTAGAACAAAGTGTTCTTGCATTGAGGCAGGGCTTGACCCCAAAGTGCATCCACTATCAGTGTATTGCCATATAAATTTATGTACACAGGCCAATATTCCATTTTTATGAATTAATATATTTACATATGTACACACCTATGTTTATACCTCTCTCCATAGCTTTGCTTCCTAGATCTTTCTCGTTTCCTTTTTACCTTCCTCCTTTCCCACCATCACATTCACCCTTACTCTACTTCTTAGTAATTCCTCTCAGCTAGACTGCTGTTGCTCCAACAACCTCAGGATCTCTATGTCCTCCTTGTTATTGATTTTAATTTCCTAGTTGTTCCCCTGTCTGTCGTTGTTTCCTCACCCTCATTTCCCCACCTTTTCCTCCCCCCTAAGTCCCTCTGGAACCATCAGTCCCATTGCTTTTTCCTTGATCTCGCTTCCCATGCCTATCTTAAATAGATAGGCAAAACCAACAATAACAGAGACAAAACAAAAAGAAAACAAAAGATTAAATAAAAAGAGGAAAACAAATTTTAAGATAATTACTAGGAAAAAAACCCATACATAATTTCAGGTCTGTCCATTGACCTTTATGACTATTCTGGTATCCTACAGCAGATCTGCTCATTCTTCTGGAAGTTCATGGGATACTCAATCGTCTCCATCAACCATGATCAAAGGCACTTGTTCTCCTCTGGTCTTCCTCATTCCTCGTCCACTTTCACAGGCACAGGAGATGGCTGACAGCGCCATGGCTCAGGTCAGGTGCACCCTAGTCCTCCGAGAGCCATCTTGTTTCTTCATACTTTAAACTCCAAAACCAAACTCACCGCCATCGCGTCAGTTCTGACTCACGCGCTCGTATAGGGCAGGCAGGCTGGAACTGACCCACCGGGGTCCCCGGACTGTAACTCTTCATGGGAGTAGACAGTATCTTCTATCGACTGTGCGGCAGCTGGTGCTTCTGAACCCAGCTCACAGCCTAGTCCATCACCACTGTGCCACCAGGACTGCTCCTTCACTAACTGTAAAGAGTCTTCCCTCAAAGCGTTTCCCAGCACAATATGCCGTCTGCTTCCTTGACTGTTGCTTCCAGGAATGTTAACTATGGATCCAAGTGAAAAGAAATCCTTGACAACTTCCTTTTATTTGTAGTCCAGTTTGGAGAAGTTTAGTTTTCTTTATGTGGAGGTAATTCAGTCTGAAAGTTGTAGCCTTTGATCTTCATCAGTACACGCTTAAGATCCTCCTCACCTTCAGCAAGCTACGTTGTGTTATCTGCATGTTGTTAATGAGGCATACAACAATACTCTTATGATACAGTAATTCCAATATTATCATAGTGACTCATCAAACTCATACACTCCACCTGAGTTCTCCTCCCCCAAATTTGTGATCTGCTTTATTACAAACATGAATACTATTGATGACGAAGCCCCACTGCAATTCCTACTAGTACTATGGCCTAGAGCAAGTCAGTTCTTTTCTCAATCTGTAAACTGAAATGTGAATTGATGTATGTCATGGAAGTGCAAGAGTTTTATATAAGGGAAAGGACTTCGAAGACATGACAAATCACATGCTGAGCATATAAAGAACTGTGCAGTCTAAATGGGTAATTCCTACCAGCCCATCAAATCAAGGTAACTCATTCTTTAAAGACTCTAGATACCAAAAGGGGGGGGGGGAAGGGCTTCTCAAGAGCAATACAAACAGAATTCTATGACTTCATGTAAGGACTCGTGGCCAACTATGCACTAAGGTTCCTTCATTTTAGTCTGCTGATTATGTCTATTACCGACGCTCGTGACTAAGATCACTCGCAAACACAGCTGCACTTTTCCAGCCCGATGTTTTGGAAGAGAGTTTCCAGAGCACTGAGTGGAGATGGGGCCATGCTTAGAAGTCCAGTACACTCAAAAGATGGCAGAAGTTTCAGAGCTAAACTCATTTAAACAAATGAAACGCCTTGTCCAGGGCAGACAGCAAAGCAGCAGAGAAGGCGAGCCCATGGAGGGGAGAGTTTAACATGAGAGGCCATCACATCTGAGCCCAGTGTGGACAGGCATCGCTGGCCTGATGTGGAGCGGTATTGCAAAGCCTTTGTAGAGTAGGACTACAACAGTGGCCTGTTCACAGCTGGAGGAAAATGGGAATGCCGGTTACAGCTGTATGCAGCACAAGGTAGAAAGACCTACAGGCTTGGAGCCAGAGAACTCATATCCTTCTTGCCTCACAGCTTTCTAGTCACTGTCCCAAACACACTGCTGGGTGTGCGTGGATCAGGGCTTTCATGACCGTTCGAAATACAGCATTTGAAAGCATATAGTATAATTTCTGCTACACAGTATGAATGAAGTAGATAATGATTGTTGCTATCTATTGTCTACCAGGATGGCAGGTATCTTACAGCTATGGGCTTAAAAGAATCAAAACCTTCATGACAAGATCATTATTTTATTTTCTATATTTAACTTTGTCTGCACTGGGTCTCTGGAGGACACTGGAATGCCTTAAACTGATTCAGTGCTGAACAATTCTCACAATAGTTCACAAAGCAGCATATAATGAGAGAGTTTTATTCTCCCTAAGAAGCAAAATACAACAATTAACTCTAGCATGATACAGGCACTCTGGAGAATCTAAACCTCTACACACCATTGTCCAAGAGCCTGCATGTGGCAAGGGCCAGTGAGTCCTATCTGGCAGAAAGCTCCCACACAGGGAACAGTCCATGCCTGTGGAGCATACCTGTGTAATGTTTCAACATGATTATGTTCTGGAAGCACTGATTTGTTTACTGTATGAAAACAGATGAGTGTCTCAGCGCCTGACCTTGCATCCATCCAAACAAGCTAGGTCTTCTGCTGGAAATAAAGGGGGCCCTGAATCACATGCTGTGTTTTCTATTCTAATTGCCCAAACAGGTCTTGAAGTAAGCACTGAGATATATATAATCTTCTGTAAAGGTATATCGTCCAAAAAAATGTAAAATGAAGCATTGCCCTACAATCAATTACTTGTATCAATAATAATAAACATAGCTACAGTAATCAAGTACTGTCTAATTGCCAAAATCTGTTGATTTTTTTACTTACATTAGTTTAATAAATAAAACTCACTAGTCTTAAAAATTATTACTACCTCCATTTAATAAATGAGAAAGTTGAGTCTCAGGAAAGTTAAGTAACCAGTCAAAGTTGTAAACTGTAAGTAAAGGATCTAGAACCTAAACTTGTATAGGTTTTTTTTCTTCTCATTTTATTGGGGGATCATACAACTCTTATCACAATCTGTACATCCATCGTGTCAAGCACATTTGTTGCCATCATCATTCTCAAAACATTTTCTTTCTACTTGAGCTTTTGGTATCAGCTCTTCATTTTCCCCTCCCTCCCTACTCCCCACCCTCATGAACCCTTGAGTACTTATACATTGTTATCATTTTGTCATGTCATACACTGTCCAATGTTTCCCTTCACCCACTTTTCTTTTGTCTGTCCCCCAGGGAGGGGATTATATGTAGATCCTTGTAATTGGTTTCCCCTTTCTATCGCACCTTCCCACCATCCTCCTGGTATTGTCACACCCTCCCTGCACCTTCCCAGTATAGCCACTCTCACCACTAGTCCTGAAGGGTTCATCTGTCCTGGATTCCCTGTGTTTCCAGTTCCTATCTGTACCAGTGTACATCCTCTGGTCTAGTCAGATTTGTAAGGTAGAATTGGGATCATGATAGTGCAGGGAAGAAGCATTTAAGAAACTAGAGGAAAGCTGTATGCTTCATCGTTGCTACACTGCACCCTGACTGGCCTATCTCCTCCCCACGGCCCTTCTATAAGGGAATGTCCAGTTGTTTACAGAGGAGCTTTGGGTCTCCACTCCGCACTCCCCCTCATTCACAATGATATGATTTTTTTCTTCTTTGATGCCTGGTACCTGATCCCATCGACACCTCATGATCAAACAGGCTGGTGTGCTTCTCCATGTGAGCTTTCTTGGTGCTCAGCTAGATGGCCGCTTGTTTACCTTCAAGACTTTAAGACCCTAGACGCTATATCTTTTGGTAGCTGGGCACCATCTGCTTTCTTTACCACATTTGCTTTTCCACGCATTTGTCTTCAGCAATGTTGTCGGGAAGGTGAGCATCACGGAATGCCAGTTTAATAGAACAAAGCATTCTTGAATTGAGGGAGTAGTTGAGTGGAGGCTCAATGTCCATCTGCTATCTTAATATTAAACCTATAAATATATGTACATAAATCTATTTCCCATCATCATACAGAAATACATTTACATATATACATGCTTGTATTTAGACCTCTATAAATGCCCTTTGATACCTAGTTCTTTCCTCTATTTCCTTTTACTTTCCTCTTGACCCACTATCATGCTCAGTCTACGTTTGGGTTTCAGTAATTCCTCTCGGTTACACTGCCCTTGATCAAGCCCTACCAGGCCTCTTACACCCTCCTTGCCATTGATTTGGATCACTCCTTTTCCCTGAGTTTGTTAACACCACTTCCTTTCCCCCACCTCCCCCTCTACCATATCCACCCAAAACCATTGGTCTGGTCTAATTGCTTTCTCCTCCGGATGGTTTATCCAGCCTATCTTATCTAGACAGACCTGCAGCGATAATAATATGCACAAAAACAAGACAGAGCAAAACAAAGCAACAAAAAAACAATGATGAAAAAAACCCCGAAAAGCCTGTAAATAGTTCAAGGTCTGTTTGTTGACTTTTAGGAGTGTTTTCTGGTCAAGTTTGATGGGGCGCCACACCCGGGCCTCAAAGTCTAATTTTGGTACTCCCTTGGGACTTCCTTGCCCTGCTCCCCTTGCTGTTCTGTTGCACACACTTAGTGTTTTGCCTTGGTGTGGTGGGGTCAGATGGGGCACAATTCCCACACTGTGTCTATAGTGTTGTCCCCTGTAGGATTATGGGTCTGTGAGGGACATCGTGTCTCATAGCGGGGCCGGCCATATGGTCCTCTTTGTGCATTGGTTGCTCTGATATCATCCTCAAAGCTTGGTGGGCCAGGATGTGCTCCACTCTCTTCCTCCCCCTTCATATGCTCCTGTGTGCTCTGATCAGACATGTCCCTCTCCCTGAGCTGCAGCTTCAGTGCTGTCCTCTTCTTGAGGGAGGGGAGGCTGTACACATAGTTGGGATTGGGGATGGCCCCTCAGACCTCTCTAGTAGATCCTTCCTTCATGCCGGTATGAGGCATTCACATCTTGGGGCAAAGTGTGGTCCCTCTTTCCCCGTGAACCTAAACTTAGGCATAGTCAATTACAAAATTTGTGGTGGATTTCAAGATTTTGCTGCCTTCTTATTCAATCATGAATTCTTTCATAAGAACTCATCTAGGGAGATGGTGGCGAAGAGACACATACGGGTGGGATTCCGCAGAATTCAGCCCAGTAGAGTTGCTTAGGGGGAGGTTGGGCACTGCTGGAATGCCGTAAGAACATTGTGAAGATGGGCAGGCACAGACCCACGGGGTTTTGAGGGACTGGAGGCTTTTGGCTTACCTCAGTGGAGGAAGTCTGGGGTTTGACCTTGGTCCTGCCACTGTCTCTGCAGAAGCCCGGACAACTTGGAGCCCATGGGGGGGCTTGGTCTCAACACAGCCACAGTTTGCTGACACCTGCCTCAGGGAAGGGACTGGACCCTTGCAGCTCAATGGGCAGGGATCAGGGTTCAGCTACATTGTTACTTTTGTTTCCATATCTTCTCTCTATTCCCGCACAGTCTTGGAGGGCTGTGCAAAGGCTTTTTCTCAACACAGCCACAGCTTGCCGCTACCGCCTCGGGGCAGAGACTAAACCCTTGCAGTTCCACCGGCAGGGATTGGGACTCAGCATTATTGTTACTTTTGTTTACCTCTCTAGCATGGTCTCCGCGGGATTAAATTTTAAATTTTTTCTCTTCTCTTTGTCTCATTCCTGTTCTCTCAAACTTCACTGCTGACCTCCAGATCTAGGGCATTTACACCTGAACCACAAACAGCTAGGTGAACAGAGACCTCCACCAGGGATTCCTTTGCCCAACTTCTTGGCTGGGAATTCCTGCCTGTGTGCTTGGGGCATAAGTCAGCTTCGCCAATATTAGTCAACATCCCAAGCTATGGCTGGAACCTCTGTCCAACCTCTGCAACACCAAAGCAAGCAACCCACCAGCTTTCTGGGGCACTACCCTGAGAGGGAAGCCACAGGAGGATAAAGTGGTGAATTGATTCCATAGTAAAATTAGCTGTAGGCAGTTTGAAGAAGCATTTCCTACAAGTCTCCCAGAGACAGCCAGTGCTCTTCAACTCCCTGGAAAATGGCACCGGCTCCTGTAAAATAACGCAACACAAAGAGCCATCAGCCCCAACAACCTCAATGAGAAATAAACTGGAGAAATAAAAGGCAATCGCAGAAGATGTTCAGAAAATGGCCCGCATAGAAGAAGCAGACATAGAGCTGTCACAGAAAGCAATTTTCAGAATGCTACCTGAAGTCATACAGGATATGAGGGAAATAATACAGCAAAATGATGAAATGATAGAGGAGATAACGGCCATACACGAAAGGGCAAATAGGAGCTTAGGGAGGAGATAACAAACCAGTAACAGAAACACAGACCTTGAGAATCAACTGGTGGAAGCAGAGAACCGCAAAAGTGATTTGGAAGACAACCAAGCAGACTTTAACCAACACGAACAAAAATCTAATGAAATCATCAGAGAAACTGAAGAAAACCTAAGAGCTATGTCTGATGCTATGAAGCAGAACAACATTAGAATTTTTGGGTTACCGGAGGAAGGCACAACAAAGAAGTCATCTGCAACAATAGTGAGAGAATTCTTGGAGGAAAACTTTCCCAGCTTAATGAATGAAAACCAGGCAACCATTCAGGAGGCTGAATGAACACCAGCTAGACTGAATCCCAAGAAGAAGTCACCAAGGCACAAAATAGTCAAACTATCCAACTTTGTGGAAAAGGAGAAAATCATGATAGCAGCTAGGGAAAAACAATCGATCACATATAAAGGTTCTCAAATAAGAATATGCTCAGACCTCTCAGCAGAAACTATGAAGAGAGGAGAGAGTGGAGTAACATATTCCAAAAATTTAAAGGAAAACAATGCAAACCCAAGAATACTCTACCCAGCCAAATTATCGATCAAGAGAGATGGAGAAGTAAGAGTCTTCCCAACAAGAAAAAACTCAAAGAATACATTAGAAGAAACCCAGCCCTACAAAAGATCCTTACCAACCCAGTATGGGAAGAACAACACTCACCAAGCATAATAAGAGACTGCCAGATAAAACAACCTCACCCAGAGGGCAACAAAGAGAAAACAGACCCCAAGATAGCATTGGCTTAAGGATGAAAAGAAGTCAAGAATGATACACACACACACACACAACACACTAATGAAAAAGGAAAGAAGGAAAACACCCAACACAAAAGGGATAGGATGACATCACAGAGTCCGCATATGGACATAATAACCCTGAATATCAGTGGCCTGAACACAGGCATTAGAAGAGTGAGACTAGCAGACTGGTGTAGAAAACACAACCCATCAATTTGCTGAATACAGGAGACACATCTCAATGCTACAGACAAAAATAGGCTGAGAATCAAAGGCTGGGGAAAGACATACCAAGCAAACAACAATTCAAAAAAAGCAGGGGTTTCAATCCTAATCTTGCATAAAATTTACCACAAAGTGCAAACCATAAAAAGAGATGAGGAGGGACACTATATAATGCTCAAGAGAATGGTAGACAAAGAACCACTAAGCATTATAAACATATATTCCCCGAATGAGAGAACCGCTGAATACGTCAACCAAACACTCCAAAAGATGAAAAAAGAAATTACAGCCTCAACAATTATACTGGGTGACTTCAAAACACCGCTCCCTGAGAGAGATGGATCCCAGGGAAAGAAGCTCAACAAGGAGGCTAGAGATCTAAACACTACAATTAGACAATTTGATCTGATAGACATTTAGAGAATTTTCCTTCAAATACAATAATTCACAATCTTCACATGGACACATGGCACATATTTGAAGATAGACCACATGCTTGGGCATAAGGCAAATCTACATAAATTTAAGCACATTGATATCATACAGACCTCTCTCTCTGACCATTGTGCCATAAGGCTGGAAATCAGCAAAAGGAAGATGAAGAAAACAAGAGCAAACAAGTAGAGGATGAATGAATCTCTACTGCACAAGGAGTGTGTACAGGCACAGATCACAGATGAAATTGGGAAATTTCTAGAAGCCAACAAGAATGAGCACATAACAAACCAAAACTTATGGGACACAGCGAAGGCAGTTATCAGAGGTAGTTTCATATCCCTAATGAACATCGATGCAAAAATCCTTAACAAAATGCTAGCCAACAGAATACAAAAGTATATAAAACAAATAATTCACCACAACCAAGTGGGATACATACCAGGGATGCAGGGTTGGTTCAACATACGAAACACCATTAGTATTATTCATCACATTGGCATGAAAAACTTTAAGAACCACATTATAATATCGATGGATGCAGAGAAGGCATTCTACAATATCCAGCACCAATTACTGTTTAAGACACTTGACAAAATAGGAATGGAAGGAAAGTTCCTCAAGACAATACAAGCTATATATGAAAAACCAGCAGCCATCGTGGTAGTCAATGGAGAAAAGACTAACACAATCCCCCTGAAAAAGGGGAACAGACAAGGATGCCACTTGCTCCCATTCTTATTTAATATTGTGCTGGACGTTTTAGCTAACAGCATAATGCAAAGAAGAGACATCAAAGAAAGGTATTTGTCTGGGAAAGGAAGAGGTGAAACTATAGTTATTTGCAGATGATATGATTTTATATATGGAAAATCCCAAAAGTAAAACAAGGGTAGTACTGGAAGCAATAAAGGAGTTTGGCAGAGTGGCAGGATACAAGATCAACAAACAGAAGTTGATCGGACTGTTATACACATCGGATAAGACCACAGAAGAGGAGATCAAAAAGGTGGTATCCTTCACAATATCTGAACACAGATTGAAATATCTAGGGATAGACCTGACTAAAAATACAAAAGATCTATATGGGGAAAACCTCAGAACACTATTACAAGAAACCAAGAGCGACCTCAAGAAATGGAAGAATACCCCATACTCATGGATTGGAAGACACAATAGACTCAAGATGTCAGTTCTGCCAAAGGCACTATATAAGTTTAATGTAATCCCGATACAATTACCCTCATTTTTCTTCAAAGAAATGGAAAAAGTGATTACCAACTTCATATGGAGAGGGAAGAAGCCCAGAATTAGCAGAGAACTCCTCAAGAAGAAGGACACAGTGGGAGGGCTTGCTTTACCTAACTTTAGCACATACTATACAGCCCCAGTTGTCAAAACCGCCTTGTATTGGTACAATGACAGATACTCAGACCAATGCAAAAGAACTGAAATCCCTGCATACAGACAACTGATCTTTGATAAGGGTCCCAACAATATCCAGTGGGAAGCAGATGCCCTCTTTATCAAGTGGTGCTGGAAAAACTGCTTATTTACCTGCATAAAAATGAAGCAAGACCCTTATCTCACTCCATGCACAAGAATAAACTCAAGATGGATACCAGACCTAGAAGTTAAACCCCAAACTATTAGGGCCATCAATGAGGGAATTGGGACTATCTTGAGAATTTTGGCACAAGGAATGCACAGGCTATCAGAAATACATTAGGACACAAACACAGAGGAGGCACAAATTGACAACTGGGATATACTGAAGATAAAACACCTGGGTACATCAAAAGAATTTACCAAGAGAGTAATAAGAGCGTCCACGGACTGGGGAAACATCTTTACCAATGACACAGCAGATAATGGCCTTATTACTAAAATCTACAATATTCTTCTAGCTTCCAAAAAGAAAAAAAACTAATTGCTCACTGAGGAGGTGGGCAAAGGACCTGAACAGAAGTTTCACAGGGGCAGAAATCCGAATGACCAACAAATATATGAGAAAATGTTCCCGAACTTTAGCCATAAGAGAAATGCAAATTAAAACAACAATGAGGTACCCAAATCAATAACACCCTCAAATGTAGCCCAAATCAACAAATCAGAAAGCAACAAGTGTTGGGAGGGGCTGTGGGGAAACAGGAACTCTCATCCACTGCTGGTGAACCTGTAAGTATGTAAAGCCACTATGGAAATCGATCTGGCGATATCTAAATCAGTTGGAAATCGAGTAACCATACGACCCAGAAATCCCCCATACTAGGCATATACCCAAAAGAGGCAAGAAAAACCAAGGCCAGACATGTGTGCGCCAATGTTCATTGTGGCACAGTTCACAATTGTAAGGAGTTGGAAACAACCCAAATTTCTATCAATTTACAATTGGATTAAAAAGCTGTGGTATATACATACAATGGAGTACTACGCATCACTAAAAAGCAGTGATGACTGTATGAAGCAGCTCACTACTTAGGAAGAACTGGAGGAAATTATGTTAAGCAAAGTAAGACAAGCACAAAAGCACAAGTACAACATGAGTCTGCTGAGGTAAACTTTTTTTAAAAATGCAAAAGGGGCATAGGGAAAAAAGCCACTGTTTACAAACATTCCTAGGGTGAGGACCAGGTAATATGGCTGGGACCAGACCAAATAAAGGGATACACATGGTAGACAACTAAAAAGGAGGAGGGGAAAGGAAAAATATATATAAAAATAAAAAGGAATGGGTAGCAGGGGCACAGGGCACTAACCCACCCAAGGGGAGGATATTGTTTATATCTCTACAGGGAAAGAGTGACCAGACTTCAACCCAGTGCTCCAAGATTTGAATGCAACATGCTGGCGTGGAGTAGGGAATCAGTGGAGAGGTCTGTGGGGCTGGCCCCAATCCCAACTACTAAGTGGGCACTTGCCCCTCCCCCAGAGGAATTTATTTCAAAGGATGGCATTGAATCTACAACTTGGAGAGGAACATACTTGTTCTGAGCACAAGGGAGCAGATGAACGGGGAGGAGGAGGGAGTGGAGCACATCCTGGCCCACCAGGCCGTGAGGACAATGTTCCCAATTAGAGCAGCCACTCCACAGAAAGGACCACATGGCCGGCCCCACTATGAGACAAGATGCCCCTCACTGACCCATAGCCCTACAGGGGACAGCACCTGAGACACAGTGTGGGAAGTGCACCCGATCTGATCCCGCCGCACCAAGGCAAGGAGCTAAGAGGGTGCAACAGAACAGCAAGGAAATGGAGCAGCTAGGTCCCCAGGGAATGTTGAAGGTGGACTTTGGGGCCAGGGCGTGGTTCCCCAAAAGACTGGACTAGAGAACACTCCTAAAGGCCAACAAACAATCCTTGAACTAACTACAAGCTTTTCTTTCTTGTTTTGTTTGTCATTGGTTTGTTGTTGTTTTGTTGTATATTGTTGCTTGGTTTTGCTCTGTCTTGTTTTTGTGCATGTTATTATCTCCACAGGTCTGTCTAAATAAAATAGGCTGGATGAACAATCGGGAGGAAAAACAACAGGACTGACAGTTCCGGGGGGAAATGGGATAGGGAGAGGTGGGGGGAAAGGAAGTGGTGTTAACAAACCCAGGGACAAGGGAACAACAAGTGATCCAAATCCAAGGTGAGGAGGGTGCAGGAGGCCTAGTAGGGCGTGATCAAGGGTAATGTAACCAAGAGGAATTGCTGAAACCCAGATGGGGACTGAGCATAATAGGGGGACAGGAGGAAAGTCAAAGGAAATAGAGAAAAGAGCTGGGAGGAAAAGGGAATTTATAGAGGTCTAGATAAAGACATGTACATATGCCAAATGTTTATATATGAGGATAGGGAAATAGATCTAAGTGCATATATTTATAGATTTAGTATTAAGGTAGCCAAAGGACCTTGGGCCTCCACTCAAATACTCCCTCAATGCAAGAATACGTTCTTCTATTAAATTGGCATTCTATGATGCTCACCTTCCCGACACAACCACTGAAGACAAAGCAGGTGAATAAGGAAATGTGGTGAAGAAAGCTGATGGTGTTCGGCTATTAAAAAATATCGTGTCTGGGGTCTTAAAGGCTTGAAGGTAAACAAGCAGCCATCTAGCTCAGAAGCAACAAAGCCCACATAGAAGAAGCACACCAACCTGTGTGATGACGAGGTGTCAAAGGGATCAGGTACTAGGCATCATCAGAATAAAAAATCTTATAGTGAATGAGAGGGGGAGTGTGGGGTGGAGACCCAAAGTCCATTTGTAGGCCCCTGGACATCCCCTTACAGAAGAGTCTTGGGAAGGAGACGAGCCAGTCAGGGTGCGATGTAGTAACGATGAAAAATGCAACTTTCCTATAGTTCCAAAATGCTTCCTACCCACCTCCCATCCCCACTTTATCAGGATCCCAATTCTACCTTACAAATCTGGCTAGATGAGAGATGTACACTGGTATAGATAGGAACTGGAAGCACAGGTAATCCAGGGCAGATCATCCCTTCAGGACCAGTGGTGTGAGTGGCAATGCTGGGAGGTTAGAGGGAGGGTGTGTTGGAAAGGGGGAACCAACTACAAGGATCTATAAGTGACCTCCTCCCTGGGGAATGGACAACAGAAAAGTGGGTGAAGGGAGACGTCGGACAGGGCAAGATATGATAAAATAATAATTTGTAAATTATCAAGGGTTCATGAGGGAATGGGGAGCGGGGAGGGAGGGGGATAATGAAGAGCTGATGCCAGGGGCTTAAGTGAAGAGCAAATGTTTTGAGAATGATGAGGGCAAAGAATGTACAAACGTGCTTTACATAACTGATGTATGTATGGATTGTGATAAGAGTTGTGTGCACCTCTAATAAAATGATTTTTAAAATAAAATAAAAGCAAAAAAATAGAAACCACCTAATAAGTATTCCCTGTTACCCTGTAACTTAGAACAAAGAATTGTATACACTTTAAACTGGCATAGTCTGAGTCAAATCAGGTCTCTGTTGACATTCTCAGGACGCTGGCGATGTACAAATTGAGACTTCAAGACACTTTCAGCTTTAATGTGGGAAAAATTCCTCATAAGTAGATAATTCTAAAACACTGTGCTACAATACTTTGATGGAGAAATCATATACAACTATTGAGGAAGAGAGGAGAGGCCCCACCTGGGTGGGTCAGGAAAGGCTTCCTAGAGATAAAATATTGGCCAGAGGGACAGAGAATTCCAGGAAAAGAGGCATTCGCTGTGCAAAGTGTGTGTGTGTGTGTGTGTGTGTGTGTGTGTGTGTACAGGGGCATTTGCTACAGAATGTTTTCAGCACTTTATTTTCCATTTCCTTTTCCAACTCTATATAAATCGATTCCAAACGCTGGAGACAACACCACTGATTAGCTAGCTCCCTCTCCATTCTATTTGAAGTCTCTGTCCAGGGAGCAGTGGCCACACAGACATCTGTCTCTAGAGCAACAAGACTGAATTTTGGCTATTTGCTCATTTTAAGACCTGCTTTTCGTCGCAATCCCACTCCAGAACACCATGGCTGTCGGCGACAAATGGCATCGACACCGACTCAGAGAGACTCCATGTGACGGAGCTGAACTCTCTCCCCAGGCTTTCTTGGCTCTGAGATTGTCTGGAGTGGACTATCGAGTGTTTTCTCCTTCAAAGCCACTGAGTGCGTTTGAAATGCTATTGGTTGTTTGTTTGTTTTTTTGGTTCACAACCAGTGCACAGCCATTGGGCCACCAGGGAGCCTCACAGCAGTGTCAGTGTGGTCCAGTTGGTTCTGACTCATAGCCACCTATGAACAAAAGAACAGAACACTGACTGGGCCTGCACCATCATCAGGCTTGAGTCCTCTGCTGTAGCCATTGACTCTGATCATCTTGGTGAATGTCTTCTTTTTTTCATTCATCAGT
Organism: Tenrec ecaudatus; assembly: GCF_050624435.1. Lineage (NCBI taxonomy): Eukaryota > Metazoa > Chordata > Mammalia > Afrosoricida > Tenrecidae > Tenrec > Tenrec ecaudatus. The sequence continues at coordinate 166,449,751 of NC_134537.1, forward strand.
TGCTTTATTGAACATGATGTCCGTCTCCAGGGACTGGTCCCTCTTGGTAACATGTTCAAATTAGTGAGGCAAACTCCCACCAAGCTCACTTCTGAAGACGATTCTGGTTCTCCTTCATACCAGGTCGACCTGTTCACCCTTCCAGCAGCAGGCACATAGAAACTGCGTGCAGTGGCCCACGCTGACAAGCCCTCCAAGCACACACTCGCCAGGTATTTAGCTCGGCGCTTCCACAGCCGGCAGCCACGGTAATCCTGTTCTTCTAGCACACCTCTGAAAGCAAGACCCTTTTATTGCTTCTCTTTCTTAGTCCCTGTGCCTAAAATAGCAAACTGACGGGATTAATGCATGCCACATGGATACAAAGACAACAGATATCTAGAGGGTTGGGTAGCTTGTGTACAGAGAAAACCTGGAAAACCACAGTCTTCTGCATCTCAGCAGGAGAACCGGACACTTGAGAGGAAAGTACGGACCACTTTACATGCCACTTCTGCCAGTGGGCTAAATGGTCAGCCCTGGTCATCACCACAGGCTGAAGGAGAGGCCAAGGCACTTCATGAAGAGTGCCATCACCCGGGTTGGAGTCACCAGCCTTCACAGCCTTATGGGAATCTCCCAAACAACCCTTTCCAGGAGGCTTTGGGAACCTAGGGCAACTCTCCCAGAAACTCTGCACTGTTTTATTACATAGATTTTTTTTTATCCCCTCCAAGTCATAAGAATGTGAGTGGAAGCACTAGCAAAGGAGTCCAGAGGAGGTAGGTTGTTTCTGTAAGATTACAGAAAAATTCTGTAAAATTTATTTATTTTAAAATAAATAAATTCAGACTTTGTCCCTACCCAAAAGAAAGCCTCATTTCTACATACTCTGTGCTCTTTCCAAATCAGCCTCCTAAATAAGAAAGTCCTGAGCTCCCAGAACGGTAGTGATGGCCTCATGGTTACCAGTTGGACTATGATCTGCCTGCAAGGTCAGCAGTTCAAAACCATCAGCAGCATTTAAGGAAAAAGTTGTACTCCTATAAAGAGTTACACTCTGGGAAACCCCCAGGGGCAGTTCTGCCCTCTCCTAGAGGGTCGCTGTGAGTTGCCATCTGATCCACAGTGGCGAGTTGGGTTGGGTTGGGTTGGGTTGGGTTGGGTTGGGTTGGGTTGGGTTGGGTTGGGTTGGGTTGGGTGCCATCAGTCTTCCTTCCCAACTTGCTAAGGAGCAAGAGTGGTTTCAGGAGAGACTGGCTTCCCAGTCGGCTGTTTGAATGCATTTGGCTCCTCGATTCCACAGAATGCGTCATGTTGGACCTGACCCTTAAAGTTTCTAAGACTGAGCTCCTTCACAGTAGAACAAGCCTAATGAGATGATTAGTAGGTAGTTTCCTCTTTGGATGGATTGAACTGGTCCTACGGGAAACAGGATCTCAACAAATACTATCTTCCTTTGTTCGCTCTTAACCCGCCTCCTACCCACTACTCTTCAGTTCTTCCTGGAAAAGCTCTACAATAAGCCTTGCAGTCCACTCCAGTCCACACTGAAGAGGTCAGGGTCTCTGGATGAGCAGATGCCACGGGCTGTCCGTGGGTGCCTGGCACAGCTGCCTGCCAGCTTAGAGTGTCAGCATAGGTTTTATCCCCAAACGTCACAGAAATACAAAACAAACACAATTAACAAGACATCTTTTCCATCGAGTTGAATCTGAGTGACTCACAGTGTCAGTGGGCTCCGGGTTGATCACAGGGCTTTCTTCTGAGGGGCCTATGGCCAGGGGTGGGGGTGGGGGTCTGATACACCAGCGTGCGATGCTTTGGGTTTGCAGCCGAGCTCTTAAGCAACTGTGCCATCCAGGGATTCAAAACAGTGCATAAGGAAGGAGGTAATGGCTTTTACATTTCTCTGTAGCCCGCACAGGGCCTGCCACCGGGGCTTGAGTACACACGAGCTCTGGAAAGATCTAGACGAACAGATCTGGAGCTCCAGTCCCACTTTCAAGGACACTATGTCAGCTGTGTGTCTGCTATGGTTAGGGGGTTTTAGGTCAACCAAGTCAGTAGGTGCTGAGCAACTGCCTTTTCCACTGCAGCATGCTGGGAGCTTTGGAGCAGGCAGCCTTATGGGAGAAGCAACACATGGGTCCTAGCCCACAGGTCTGTGAGTGGAGCAGAGGCAGGCTAGCCATCGATGTCGGTGATTTAATGATTTTCCATAGAATGAAATTCATCATTCCAGTGCTGGGGAGATTGAAGAAGGCTCTATTTAGCCATGTCCACCCAGTCCAAAGAAGCATCTGCAGAAAGGCATGAGGGCTGACGATAAATGGTGTGTTCCAGAAGCAACCATGGGCCCTGGTAGGCTGTTGGAAGGAGGTGGTGAGAGATGAGACCAGAAAGCAATGGGGGCCACGCTGAGCAGTGGGGGGTTGTTCATGGAGGCAAAGAGGAACCCGTCAACAGGCATGTGGAGGGGGGGGTGACATCAACAGCATTGTCTTTTGCTCAGCAGTACGTGGATGAGTCTGGCTGGTGGCTAGTCAACTGATCCAGGCCAATAGGCCTCAATCAGGGCTGCGTGCACCCTGGATTTGGGGGAGCAAAGCAGCTCATGGGCAGGAAAGAGAGTCAACCTGTGGCCTTGACTGGCCTGCCACCTGCAACAAAGCAGCAGCCCCTGAAATGTGGCTGTCTCCTGTGCACAAAGCACATGCAGTCACATGCTTCAGTTACTTACAAAGAATGTGTGATGTCTGCCTTCTGCGCTCACAATTGCCCTGTTCTGAGAACGTAGCCAGTGGTCATGGTGATAGAGCGATGGGTAGGACTAATGGGAAATAGAGACTGAATGAGCACTTCATTCCTCAGGGCCCGAGGACCAGTCCTGCTAAGAGGTGGCTGTTAGGGAGGGAGTGAAGCTACCAAGAAGTCCATCTCTTGACACTTGAAAGAAATCCTGGGGTCGCAGTCAGGGTTTTTCCATTTCGCCTCTCTGGTCATAAGCAGAAATGTCTAAAGTTGAAGCAATACTTTATCTTTGCTTTTCACCAAGAAAAACAAACCATTCAACCCAGTCGGTGTCATAATCTCTCTGAGGCAGAGGGAAATCGGTTGAGAGACTCTGGAGAGAATGTGCTATTCTTTCTTTTTTAATTGCTTTATTAGGGGCTCATACAACTCTTATCACAATCCATACAGACATCAATTGTGTAAAGCACATCTGTACATTCATTGCCCTCATCATTCTCAAAACATTTGCTCTCCACTTAAGCCCCTGGCATTGGCTCTTCATTCTTCCCCTCCCTCCCCCCACCCCATTGACCCTTGACAATTTACAAATGATTATTTTGTCATATCTTACCCTGTCCGACGTCTCCCTTCACCCACTTTTCTGTTGTGCATCCACCAGGGAGGAGGTCACCTGTAATCGGTTCAGAGAATGTGCCATTCTTGACACAAAATAAAGCGATTCTTTCTCCTCACTCTCACTTTCCTCATTCAAGCTGCAAACGAAGCAATGGCTGTTGACAACATGTTCTACTTGTTCAATATGAAACTCACAGTCAGAGGGGAACAGAAGTTAAAATGTGATCCAGCCAAGCCTTCATTAGAAAGGATGCCCAATAGAATGCCAGACCAACGTGGCTCGAAAAGGGAGGTGTTAGGAACAGTGACATCAAGCACAATAACCAGACGTATTAACAAGGTCGGCCATCCTACACATTGAAGAAATCACTACTTACAAAAGGTGTGGAGCAGAGAGAAAGTCATGTGACAGCCAAGTGCTCTATATTGAAGATGGCTCCAAAACTCAAACTCCCTGCCACTGAGGAGACTCCACCTCCTGGCAACCCTACAGGACAGAGTGGAACTGCCCTGGTGGGTCTCCCAGACGGTCACTCCTTATGGGAGTAGAAAGTCTCCTCTTTCTCCTTTACTCCCATGGAGTGGCTGGTGGCTTTAAACTGCTGACCTTGAGATTAGCAGACCGCAATGTGAAACCACTACCCCACCAGGGCTCCATCGAAGGCAGAGGCCACAATTTCCAAAGATAAACACGAGTTTGGTCTATGACTTGAGGTAGAATCAGTGTCTTTCTCTGAGAGCTTGAGTAGCGTCTCTGTGTATGAACTGACGAAGACAAGTGAGACGTGCACAAGTATACAATGAGTTTGACTGATTGTATAGCAATGTGAGCATGCATGTCATGGCCTAAGAGTTAGTAATACTGAATGCCAAAGCTCAAAATAGTGACACCTTGTTCATTTCGCATCGCTGGAGCAGATCTGAATTTCTAGACGACGGCACATGAGCTGATCGCATGATAACGGCATAGGGCTTTGGCGTCTGTGCCCTTTGCAGGACCGGGCAGTGTTCAGGTCTGTGGTACATAAAGCGCCCCGAGTCAAAATGCATGAGATGACACCTAACAACCATAAGTTTTGCTTCCCAAAGAAGAAGGGTCCTGAGAAGACGTATAAGGATATCTTGGTGCATTTTAGAAAGAACAGGCACCAGAGGTCCTGAACTGCAAGAGGATCTAGCCAGTAGACCTCCTGAAAGAGACAATACAGGAGACTGGGATGAAGAGTCAAGTCCACACAAAGTAGTCCAAACGTCTTTCTTTGGTTGGCAGTCGACTTCCCAGAGGTGAAAGTGTCCTCTCTGCGATGTAAGGAGGATCTCTGACAAGAGGTGGGGCGTGCACAACCCTCCAGAGCAGTCCATCAGGGTTAGGTTCAGTCTCTTACCAAAGCCAGTAGAAGGGTCAGCTATTTCGGAAGGACCTCTACTTGACATCCCATCTAGTGGAGGCAGAACTGTTCTCTGTCACACAGGCTATTTCTTGGTCCCACGTGAGGAACCCGAAGAGGATGTGTTCACTTTAGAGGGATGCAGCTGAGTCAGCAAGCAGCAAGGACAAGGAAGGGCCTGGCCGGCAAAGATGCATTAGACCAAGGGAGCTTTGCAGAGGGAAGTGGGTGGAGCCATGGCAGTGCTAGCTGGCAAATCAGATTTCCCTGGGCAGAACTTCCACGGCATCCTTGGCAGGGACGCATCTGAGCAGTTTAAAGTTTAAGGGTTTACGTGGTGTACAGGATCAAAGGTTAGAATGGATGCTTGCCAAGCCACTGACTACCCTCTGAAGCCAACACAGGCTGAGGGATGGGAAGTGAGGATGGTATAGGGGCCGGTTACAGCATCTCAGCAGATACCAGTAGCTGCAGAATGGCATCGTATTTGCATATAGCTTATGGGTGTCATTTAAACCACGTCCATATTGCTTAAAAATCATAACTAATACTATACAAATACTACGTAAATAGAACTTAATACTCCCTTAAGCCTTTGTAGAATTTATTCACTTAATTGCCCCCATTCCAATATCTTTTAATTTTACATCACCAGAAAACTTGAAAGTTCCTTGTGTGCACATATGTATATAAATCCACACACGCATAAGTATATAAGCATATATGTGTGCACATTGGAGTCCCTGTGGTGCAAGGGACCCAATTAGCAGTTGAGGTACCCAACTGCTAATAAAAGGTTGGAGGTTTGAGTCTATCCAGATGTACCTCAGAAGAAAGGCCTGGTAACCTATGAACACCCAGCTATTGACAACTCTCCTCAAAATGCAAACTCTCAATTGTTAAAAAAAAAAAAAATGCAAGCTCTCCTGTGACACTCATACAAGGGACTACCCCCCCCAAATGGAATTTTTTCATAGCCGTGTATTTGATTTTCTTTTAGAAAACAACCTTAGCACCTTCAAAGTACTCTCCATTACACTTAATACATTTGTCAAATCTGTGATGCCATACTTGGAAACATTTTCAAACGCATCTGTTTGGATGGCAGACAGGACATTCCTCGCTTTTTTCTTCACCTCTTCTACGTCATAACACAGCAGTTCTTTCATGTCCCTCTTCATTTGTGGAAATAAAAAGAAGTTACACAGAGTGAGGTCAGGTTGAGTAAAGTGCATAGGGCAAGAGAGGCATTTTGGTTTTTGCCAAAAACTGGCGCACTGAGATGGCTGCGTGAGCAGGTGCATTGTCGTGGTTGCAAAACCAGTCCCTGATCTGCCACAAATCAGGCCTAATTTGTCCCACAGTTATGCAATATTTTCAGAACCTCTGAACTCCAAACTACATTACTCCCCTCATATTAAAAAAAGTAAAAATGAATATCATCTTGATCTTTAATTTCACTTGCTGAACTTATTTTGGGTGAGGTGACAATGGCGTCTTCCACTGACTTGACTGATGTTTGCTTTTGGGGTCATAAGAACAGTACCATGTCATGTCAACAGTAATGACCTTGGAAAGAAAGTCTGTGTCACATCAGAGCTGTTCCTTCAAAGCACGGCACGTTTCCACTCAAAGCTCTTTTTCCTGGTCAGTCAGAACCTGAAGCACAAATTTCACAGCGATTCTTCTCATTCCCAAATCTTCCATTAAAATTCACTGAACTGTGCTCCAAGCTAATCCAGATAACTGCACAAGTGCATGAATTCTGTCAACATTTCCGTCTGTTTGGGAAGTTGATGGACGTCCACAATGAGGTTTGTCATCAATCGACATTTCACCTTTTTTGAAATGAGAAAAACACTTGTACACTTGAGTTTTTCCCATAGTGCTGTCCTTATAATCTGTGTTTAACATCACAATAGTTTCTGTGGCATTTTCCCCGAGCCAAAAACAGAATTTCACAGCTACAAGCTCACTGTTCTCCGAATTCAGTCATCACTAAAAGCAAGGTTCAAGTGAAACTACTTTTACAAAAAAATTCACTGTGACCAGAGAGAACCTTCCTTGGCTGTGCCACAGGATGCACTCATTCAGAGTTAGTTACTGGATGCTCACCACGTGGGAACAATGCATACTATGAAGGTTCTGCCAGCAGAGCTTTTTTCCAGTGTGTTTTGGGTACCCCCTCACAGGTCACAATGAGTGAGTTGGAACCAACTTGATGGCAACCAGAACAGGGAACGTATGCAAAGTAAGGTAAATACTTATAGTATTTTCATTAATTAATGTTCTTTTACTTTAATGAACAACATATTTTCATGCAAGGAACATGGGCACAGGAGTCAGGACACACCTAATTTCATTCATCAGCCAGTTTTTCTGAGTTGTAGCCCTTGTGGTGAGATTGAGAAGAGTATCTATTCCACAGTATTTTATGAGAAAGAAGTGAGAAAATGCTGTGCAATATTAATTATAGGAGAGAATGTCAAAAAGCAGCGTTACTAAGCTTCCATTTCATCCATGCACAAGTTCAAGCCACCCCCCTCCCCTCCACCCCGAGTGCTGAAACAAGTCTCTGTGGTAAGCGGATGCCCACAAGTACATTCTCTCAGCAACACATTTGGTCTCCTAACTCACAGCCATCTGTGCACCATCCAGTTCTTCCGGTCCTGCAGTAAAGCTAAGTGCCATTTCAGCAAAAATGACAGCAGAATTAAGGATAAGTTAAGCTTCATTATCTGGATCTGCTTCACTTTTAGGTGAGGAAGCATAACTAAGATCAGTGGGAGCTTGGGTCTAAATAGCAATCTTCAAAGTACTGGTTAAATAGTCTGAAAATAAATAAGAGGACAAGAAAACAGTGTTTCTATCCCTCATCACCATCAGGTATTCGATTACTCAGTAATACATACCATCTAATTAAATTTGTCCATGGTTAATCACATCTTAGAGATGAAGAAATGAGGGCTCAAAGAAAATAAGGAGCTTACTTAAAAATCAAGCAGAAGCATGGTATTGGTACAATGACAGATACTCAGACCAATGGAAAAGAACTGAAAACCCAGAAATAAAAGCATCAGCACACAGACAGCTGAACTTTGATAGGGGCCCCAAAAATATCAAATGGGAAGCAGATGCCCTCTTTAACAAGTGGTGCTGGAAAAAATGAATATCAACATGCAGAAAAATGAAGCAAAACCCTTATCTCACTCCATGCACAAGAATAAACTCAAGGTGGATCACAGACCTTGAAGTTAAACCCAAACTATTAGGGCCATCAATGAGGGAATTGGGACCAACCTGAGAACTTTGGCACAGGGAATACACAGGCTATCAGAAATAGGGAAGGACACAAACACAGAGGAGGCACAAATTGACAAATGGGATATACTGAAGATAAAACACTTGTGTACATCGAAAGAATTCACCAAGAGAGTAATAAGAGAGTTCACAGACTAGGAAAACATCTTTAGTAATGACACAACAGACAAAGGCCTTATTACTAAAATCTACGATACTTGCTAGCTTCCAAAAAGAAAAAAAATAATAGCCCACTTCAGAGGTGGGCAAAGGACTTGAACAGAAGTTTCACAGGGGCAGAAATCCGAATGACCAACAAACATATGAGAAAATGTTCCCGATCTTTAGCCATAAGAGAACTGCAAACTAAAACAACAAATGACACCTGACACCCTCAAAGGTAGTCAAATTTAAAAAAAATCAGAAAGCAACAAGTGTTGGAGGGGCTGTGGGGAGACAGGAACGTTCATCCACTGCTAGTAGGCCACTATGCTGGTACAGCATAGTGCAGGTACAGCCACTATGGAAATCAATCTGGCGATACCTAAAACAGATGGAAATAGAGTTACCATATGACCCAGCAATCCCCCTACTGGGCATATACCCAGAAGAGGCAAGGAACAAACCAAGACCAGACATCTGTGCTCCAATGTTCATTGTGGCACAGTTCACAATTGCAAGGAGCTGGAAGCAACCCAAATTTTCATCAACTGACGATTGGATTAAAAAACTGTGGTATATACATACAATAGAGTACTACGCATCACTAAAAAGCAGTGATGGACATATGAGGCACATAGCGGCATGGGAAGAACTGGAGGAAATCATGCTAAGCAAAGTAAGTCAGGCACAAAAGGACAAGTACAACATGAGCCTGCTGAGGTAAGTATTAATTTAAAAAATGCAAAAGGGGCATAGGGGGAAAAGCTACTGTATACAAACATTGTTAGGGTGAAGACTATGTAGTATGGCAGAGACCACATCAAAACCAGGGATGCACATGGTAGACAACAGTGGAGGAGGTGGGGAAAGGAAAATAAAAGGATGAATATAAGGAAGAAAAGGGGAGTGGGGGCATGGGGCACTAACCCACCCAAGGGGAGGGTATTGTTTATATCTCCACAGGGAAAGTGGGACCAGACTTCAACCCAGTGCCGCAAGGTGTGAATGCAATATCCCGGCATGGAGTAGGGAACCAGTGGAGAGGTCTTGGAGGCTGGCCCCAGCACCAAAAATTAAGTAGATTCCTGCCCCTCCCCCAAGAAGAATTTGTTTCAAAGGACGACGTTGATTCGGCAGCTCCAGGAGGTGGACATATCTGATCAGAGCATATGAGAGCAGATGAAGGGGGAGGAGGAGAGAGTGGAGCACAGCCTGGCCCACCAGGCCGTGAGGATGGTGTTCCTGATTATATTAACCAGTCCACAGAGAGAACAACATGGCTGGGCCCCACTATGAGACATGGTGTCCCTCAGTGACCAAGGGCGATACAGGGGATAGCACCGGAGACACAGGGTGGGAATTGCACCTGACCTGATCCCACCACACCGAGGCAAAGTACTGGGGGAGTGCAGCGGAACAGCAAGGGAATGGAGTGGCAAGGTCCCCAGGGAATGCTGAAAGTGGACTTTGGGGCCAGGACGTGGTGCCCCAACAGACTGGACTGGAAAACACTCCTAAGGGCCAACAAACGATCCTTGAACTAACTACAAGCTTTTCTTTCTTGATGTGTTTTGTTTTGTTCTGTGTCAGTGGTTTGTTATTGTTGTTTTGTTGTCTGGTTGTATACTGTTGCTTTGTTTTCCTCTGTCTTGTTTTCGTGCATGTTAGTGTCTCCACAGGTCTGACTGAATAGGACAGGCTGGATGAACTATCTGGAGGAAAAATAACAGGACCGACAGTTCCGGGGGGGCTTGGAATAGAGGGAGATGGGGGGGTAAGGAAGTGGTGTTCACAAACACAGGGACAAGGGAACAACATGGGACCCAAAATGGCAGTGAGGAGGGAGTGGCAGGCCTGGTGGGGAATGATCAAGGGTAAGGTTATGTAAAGAAGAGGTATAGCTGTAACCCAGGTGGGGACGGAGCATGGTAGTAGGGCAGGAGGAGAGTCAAGGGAGATGGAGGAAAGAGTTAGGAGTCAAAGGGCATTTATAGAGGTCTAGACAAAGACATGTACATGCAAATATATAAATGAAGATGGGGAAATAGATCTATGTGTCTATATTTATAGGTTTAGTATTAAGGTGGCGGAAGGACCTTGGGCCTCTACTCAAGCACTCCCTCAATGCATGAATACTTTCTTTTATTAAATTGGCACTCTACGATGCTCACCCTCCCAACACAACTGCTGAAGCCAAAGTGGGTGAACAAGTAAATGTGGTGAAGAAAGCTGATGGTGTCCGGCTATCAAAAGAGATAGTGTCTGGGGTCTTAAAGGCTTGAAGATAAACAAGCGGCCATCTAGTTCAGAAGCAACAAAGCCCACATGGAAGAACACACCAGCCTGTGTGATCATGTGGTCCCGAAGGGATCAGTTATCAGGCATCAAAGAACAAAAAAATCATATCATTGGCTGCACACCTCCATGATATGATCGCCGAAGACAAACGGGTGCATAAGCAAATGTGGCGAAGAAAGCTGATGGTGCCCGGCTATCAAAAGAGATAGTGTCTGGGGTCTTAAAGGCTTGAAGGTGAATAAGCGGCCATCTAGCTCAGAAGCAATAAAGCCCACATGGAAGAAGCACAACAGCCTGTGCAATCACGAGGTGCCAAAGGGACCAGGTATAAGGCATCATGCAAAAAAATACATATATATACCATAGTGAATGAAGGGGGGAGTGCAGAGCGGAGACCCAAAGCCCATTTGTCGGCCACTGGAGATCCCCTCATAGAAGGGTTTAGGAGAGGAGATGGGTCAGTCAGAGTGCGATGTAGTACCAATGAAGAACACAGCTTTCCCCCAGATCCTGGATGCTTTTTCCCCCCAACTACCATGATCCGAATTCTACCTTGCAGGACTGGATAGGGCAGAGGTTGTACACTGGTGCATATGGGAGCTGGAGGCACAGGGAATCCAGGGTGGATGATACCTTCAGGACCAGGGCTGTGAGGGGCGATGCTGGGAGAGTGGAGGGTGAGTGGGTTGGAAAGGGGAACTGATTACAAGGATCCACATGTGACCTCCTCCCTGGGAGATGGACGGCAGAGAAGGTGGGGGAAGGGAGACTCTGGATAGGGCAAGATATGACAAAATAACAATCTATAAATTTTCAAGGGTTCATGAGGGAGGGGGGAACAGGAAGGGAGGGGGGGAAAAAGAGGACCTGATGCAAAGGGCTTAAGTGGAGAGCAAATTCTTTGAAAATGATTAGGGCAAAGAATGTACGGATGTGCTTTATACAATTGATGTATGTATATGTATGGATTGTGATAAGAGTTATATGAGCCCCAAATAAAATGTAAAAAAAAAATCAAGCAGAAATAAAATAAAGACCCAGATCTAAGTTCCAAATCCTGTGCTCAAGTGCACGACCCAATCAAGTTGTGTCCAACTTTCCATCCACTGCACCCCACCCCACCCCAGTGACTGCTAAGAGTTGCTGTGATTCATTTCCCCCACTAAATTTTACCTGTTCTGCTGTTACTGAGCACATAGAGAGCAAAACCAGCAACCTCTGTGTATATAATTCGGGGACACTGACGACATTTTTTCAAGTTGTGCTATCATTTTCAGCCACCTTCCTGAGTTGTAAGGAGTCCTGGCAGCATGATGAGTAATTGGATTGCCAACTGCAAGACAGCCGGTCCAAGGCCACCAGCAGTCTTAGAAACCTCAGTTCTGCTCTGTTGGATAGGGTCACAGGAAGTCAAAATCAACTCATTGGCAGTGGGTTTGGACCGAGATAGGGCTATCCTCCGTTAACATGACCTCACTGCCCACTGGCATTCCTGTGTTTGGAATTGCTGTTGTCAATACAGCACCATCTAGCTGTTCTGAAAAGAAGACGATGCACATGACACACCTTTTTACTAATCAAGCTAAACTATGGTTCACCTTTAAGTTGGCCTCAGAGAATATTTTTGGTGCAAGAATTAAAAATTTTATGAGGGCAATACTTTTAGTCATTTATCCAGTTTCCATGCCTTCAGAAAGTCTAGAGTCCATGAAATAGGAATTTGAGGTTCTCTTATAAAATATCTTCCTTTTGAGCAGTTACGTTTACGGACTCTTTGCTTAGCCGATTCAGTGATGATAATGAGCCAGTTTTCTGGTCTCTGGGCAAAGGAGGCAGTTGTTCACAGAGGCAACTCGCCTCACCTTTTACACCCTATCCCTATTTCTAACTCTCTCTTCCTCTTTTGCTCCAAATGAATAGAGATCAATTACTGTATGGCTATTTGCAAACATTAAAGATCCCAGACATTATGCAGTAAACAAACTAGGATATGGAACAGAAGCATTAGACATCCTATTAGGCTGATTAACTGGGAACTACAATAAAACCAAGGAACTAAATCCCAGGAAACCTTTGGTGGACATGAGCAACCTCAGGGCCTGCCCTTGTTTTATTTTTCATTGTAAATTCTGCACACGATGTTTGCTGATCAACTATAAGTTAATTGACAGCAGTCGCAATGATCAACTGTGCCACCCTTCCCTTAATTAATGTGATTTTCCATCACTGCTAACTCCTCTCTACCCCTCCCTCCTGCTGTGTTACCAACGAACAAACTTTGATATACATACTGCTGTCTCTTATCTTTCTACAAAAGTAAGGATATACCATATTTGTCCTTTAGTAATTGGCTTACTTCACTCAGTATAATGTCTTCAAGCTCCATCCATCCTGTAGTATGTATCAATACATCATTTCTCCTACTGGCTGAGTAGCTTCACCACAGAGAACATTCAATTGGTTAAACGACACATGAAAAACTACTCACCATTTTTTAGCCATCAAATAAAAAACAAATCCACCGCCATCAAGTTGATTCTAGGAATTTTAGGATTTAGGGATCCTAGTACTAATTCCTGAAGTGATAAATCTTTATGGGAGTAGATATCTCATGAGGATGGCTAGTAGGTTTGAATGCTGTATCTTGCCATTAGCCCCATGCTTAATGGCCAGTGGGAACAGGGCTCTGTACATTAGCTACAGCGATGCAAATCAAAGCCACAAAGAGACATGGTTCACTCCTACTTAGACGGGTGGAGGCCTGGGATTTATGCATTGAGCTGCTAACCACAAAGTCAATGCTTCAAACTCACTAGGCACTCCTTCAGAAAAAGGTGAGACTGTAAAGATTTAAAATGTCGGGAAACTCAAGGGGCAGTTTACCCTGTTGTACAGGGCACCTCTGAATCAGAATCGACTTCGTGGCATTGAGTTTGTTTTGGTAAGATAACTGGCATAAAACAAAAAAAGGAAAATAACAAATGTTGTTATTTTCTCATGAGAATGCAAAATGGTTCAGCTGCTGTGGGAAGTGTAGTGGCTCCTCCAATAATTAAAGTGAAAACACTTTAGCAGCGATTCCAATACTAAGTACATGCCTCAAAGGCTTGAGCGCAGACACTCAGAACAAGATATGCACACCAATGGTTACTGCAAAATGATTCACACTATCTATAGATTTTTTTTATTATGATTAACGCTAGGCATTCTGTGTGAAATAAATTTTATCTAATGAGCATTATATTTTTAAGTAACAATTTGTCCATATTTATGTACCAAACCCTGTGTTATCTGGGTGTGAATGACAAGAAATGATAACCAAGAAATAACTAGAATCAGGAAATATATATTAACCGATAGCAAACAAAACATATGCATCATATGGATAATTTAATCTCTCCATAGAGAAGCAAATACTTTTCACTAGCTTTTAAAACTCTCTAAGGTCCAGTGGAAACACTGACCTGCCCACTATTCTAGATGACCGGAGACCTGCAATCTCAAGTTGGAAACAACAGCACTAGCCTTCTTGAGGCTCAAGTTTAGCTGTCTCCAATTCTAGCATCTGTAAAACTTAAATGATCTTGTCAATGATAGAACAACACAAACCTTCCTCTGATAGCTACTCTGTGCTACAAGTGTTTACCCACTACTATCTAGTCCAGTGGTTCTCAACCTGTGGGTCATGACCCCTTTGGGGGTACTGAACGACTCTTTCACAGGGGTCCCCAAGACCATCCAAAAACACATATTTCTGATGGTCTTAGGAACTGAGGCACCAATCCTCTATGTCTTCAGGCGGGTGCACCCACATGCAGACAGGCCAACATACAAAGTACCCTGCGTGAAGACTGTTACCCATGCTATACCAAGCATCAAGACAAAATTTCATTGATTTATAATTAGAAAAAAATCACAATATAATTACATATTGTTTTGTGATTATTCACTGCTTTAATTATATTCAGTTTGTAACAATGAAAATACATCCTGCACATCAGCTATTTAAAGTATGATTCATAACAGTAGCAAAAATCACAGTTATGAAGTAGCAATGAAAATAATTTTATGGGTGGGGGTCACCACAACATGAGGAATTGTAGTAAAGGGTCATGGCATTAGGAAGGTTGAGAACCACTGGTCTAGTCAACTCTGACTCCTTGTGATGCTATTTAGAGTTCTTGCTATAAATTGTTACAGGGGCAGAAAGCCTCATCTGTCTCCTGAGGAGCAGCTGGTAGGTTCAAACAGTCAACCTGTGGTTAGCAGTCCAACCCTTACCTTACCCACAACACGACTGTGGCGAAGAACATATAAACGGCCAGTAGGGAGACAGAGGATATCTAAAGACCAATGGGAAATGGTGACTCTTGGTTTCACACACTGAAAACTCAAAGCCCAAAGAGCCCTTTTCAAAGGCTGTATAAGCGGTGCTAGAACGGAAGTGGCCTGTCACTCAGAACAGTCATCTTGCCTCTTGGCAGCTTGGCCTCCAGGACCACATTTACCAAGAACGTGGCCACCATGGGGAAGCCCTTGGCTTGGTCAGCCAAGAAAATACTGATCAATGACTGCCATCAGGTTTCTCTTCCTTCAATTCTGCCTTTCCATACTTGAGAAGACACCAAAGCTAATTTAAAGCTTAGATCAGCAAGGAAGGCACATCCGCAAGTGATGGTACAGGCGCCTTCAAGCTGAGCTGGAAGCGTCCCAAGGCCTGCTCACTGTCTCAGACGCCCAGAAAGAGATGGATCTGACTTTTTGGAGTCGACATTTTAAGGTAGGGTAGTTTAGTGCCTACAAATGGTCTTTTTATTTTCAGATTCTCATCTTCCCCCTTCCACAAAAGTGGATGCGCTCGCTTCTCTTCAATGGCAGCAAATCAGGGCAGCAGAATCTTTGAGTGGTGAAAAACTATGAACTATTCAATACAGATTAGTAAGTAGCACAAGTAAACCTGTGCTTATATCTTGCTTATCAGAGAAGCCAAAACTGGCCTCAGGCAAGGCTCTGCAGAAAGGGTTAAGTGAGTTTAACTGAAAATTACTTATACAATTTAAATCTTGGTTCATATGAAATCTGCAGGGTATATCTATTTGCACTGCTTTATTTTGATAAGAGTGCAAGCAACTTAACAGTTTCACATTTACAGTAAATTTTCACTTTCAGATGCTATCTCTAAAGTGAACTAGAAATATATAGATCATAAACATATGAATAGATTTGGGGCTCACACATTCATAATTATAGCTCTATCTGAGAACAACTAGTTCTTATGCCAAGGTCTACTCTATACCCATCCTCATTAACAGATCACTGAAGATGTAAGTATTACAGCAAAAGGTGGGGGGAAAATCAGATGGGGCCCTGCTAACAGAAAGAATACCATCTGGTGTCTTAAAAAGTAGTCACCTGCAAGGCAGAGGAGACCAGGTCTCCAACAACAAAGGTGGGGTGGTGGTGAGAATCACATCACCGTGAAAGAGGGGGAGTGCATGATGGGGACCCAATGCCCATCTGTAGACAGCTGGACACCCCTTCCAGAGGGGTAGGGTGGAGGAGATGGGCCACTCAGGATTCAGTGTAGCAACAATGAAACTCAAAACCTTCCTCTAGTTCCTGAACGCTTCCTCCCCTCCCAATCATCATGACCCCAATTCTACCTTGCCTTGCGGACCTGGTTATACCAGAGGATGTACAGCGGTGCAGTGGGGATCTGGAGGCACAGGGAATCTAGGACAGACGAACCCCTCAACACCAGCGGTGGGAGTGGCGACACCAGGAGGGAAGGGGGTGTAGAAAGGGAGAACCGATCTTGGATATCTATGTGTAACCTCCTCTCTGGGAGATGGGCAATGGGGAGGCGGGTGAGGGGAGACGCCGAGGAGTGTAAGATAAGATATAATAATTATTTATAAACTATCAAGGGACCAGGGGTGGGATCGGGCAGGGAGGGGTTCGGGGGAAAAAAAAGGGAAACCGAGCTGATTCCAGGAACCCAAGTGGAAGGTGAATTATGAGAATGACGAATGCAACGAATGTATAAGGGTGCTTTGCTCAATTGATGTGTGTACAAGCTGTGATAAGAGCCTTATGAGCCCCAATAAAAAGATTTTTTTTAAAAAGTAGCCATCTGCATACCAGCCTGTGTGATCACGAGGTGTCGAAGGGATCAGGTATAAGGCATCATCAGAAAAAAAAAATCTTACCAGAGTGAATGAAGGGGAAGTGCAGAGTGGGGACCCAGGCCCATTTGTCGGCCACTGGAGATCCCCTTGCAGAGGGATCTAGGGGATGAGATGAGTCAGTCATGGTGCGATGTAGCACCGATGAAGAATACAGTTTTCCTCTAGTTCCTAAATGTTTCCTCCTCTCCAACTATCATGATCCGAATTCTACCTTGCAAGTCTGGATAGAACAGAGGTTGTACACTGGTGCAGATAGGAGCTGGAGGCACAGGAAATCCAGGGCGGATTATACCTTCAGGACCAGGGGTGTGAGTGGCGATACTGGGAGGGTAGAGGGTGAGTGGGTTGGAAAGAGGGAACCAATTACAAGGATCTACATGTGACCTCCTCCCTGGGGGACAGACAACAGAAAAGGGGGTGAAGGGAGACGTCGGACAGGGCAAGATATGACAAAATAATAATTTATAAATTATCAAGGGCTCATGAGGGAGGGGGTAACGGGGAGGGAGGGAGGGGGGAAAAAGAGGACCTGATGCAAAGGGCTTAAGTGGAGAACAAATGCTTTGAAAATGATGACGGCAAAGGATGTACAGCTGTGCTTTACACAATTGATGTATGTATGGATTGTGATAAAGAGTCCCTAATAAAATGTTTTTTTAAAAAAGTAGCCATCTGGTGCCCGGCTATCTAAAGATATAGCATCTGGGGTCTTAAAGGCTTGAAGGTAAACAAGCAGCCATCTAGCTCAGAAGCAACAAAGCTCACATGGAAGAAGCACACCAGCCTATGTGATCATGAGGTGTCGAAGGGACAGGTATCAGGCATCATCAGAACAAAAAATCATAACATTGTGAATGAGGGGGGAGTGCGGAGTGGGAACCCAAAGTCCATCTGTAAGCAACTAGACATCCCCTTACAGAAGGGTCACAGTGAGAAGAGCCAGTCAGGGTGCGGTGTAGCAACGATGAAACATTTTAACTTTCCTCTAGTTCCTAAATGTTCCCCACACCCACTATCAGGATTCCAATTCTACCTTACAAATCTGGCTAGACCAGAGGATATACACTGGTAAGATAGGAACTGGAAACACAGGGAATCCAGGACAGATGAACCCTTCAGGACCAGTGGTAAGAATGGCGATACCAGGAGGGTGGAGGGAAGGTGGGCTGGAAAGGAGGAACCAATGACAAGGATCTACAAATAACCTCCTCCCTGGGGGACCGACAACAGAAAAGTGGGTGAAGTGAGCTGTCAGACAGTGTACGATATGACAAAATAATAATTTATAAATTATCAAGGGTTCATGGGGGAGGGGTGGGTGGGGAGGGAGGAGAAAAGGTGAGAAGCTGATACTAAGGGCTCAAATAGAAAGCAAATGTTTTGAGAATGATGAAGGCAACAAATGTACAAATGTGCTTGACACAATGGATGGATGTATGGATTGTGATAAGAGTTGTACAAGACCCCAATAAAATGATTTTTTTTAAGTAGCCATCTAAATGAGGTATCAACTAAAGAAGTCTACACTGAAGATCACACCAGTCTGTGTGATCCAAGGATTGTAAATAATAAAATCCAAGGCAAAAAGAGTACATAATTAGAGCTTAGATTCTATGCACTAGATTGGTAGAAGGCTATGAATGACAATGAAAACCCAAAATCCACTTGCAGGATCCCACATCGTCCAGGAATGTAAATAGCCTGCTATCAGAGTCTTATAAAATCGACTATAGAAAAGGCAGTTACTGTATATATTTGTGGATAAGCCAAGTTTTTCAGCACATTTTTTACACAGGTTTTGTGGTAAAATTAGGTGCCTCAGCTGATACTCAATTCAGCTTATACTCGAGTATATACGGTAAATTAAAATGTGGCACTTTATCAGTTGATCTACCTTCTGATACATTTTAAAGTTATTTCTTTTTTAATTTCTTCTGATTTCTTTTAGATTGAAGTTTTTCTCTATTTTTATTTGGTTGTTATTTCTGGGTTGTTTGTTTTGTTTTGGAATTTGCTTGTTTCTTATGTTGTATGATTTTCTGTATATAAAATCCAGGTTAGGTAAATGTAGAGACAGTAACCGGATTAATAACTACCTACAGTTGTCACTTGAGAGGTTGGGGAAAATGGGGAGCTAATAATAATGAGTACAAGAAAGAAGAAAATGTTTTAAAATTGACTGTGGTGATGATTGTACAACTCTTCTTAATATGATTTAACTGTTGACTAGCATCTAGTGTCCAACAGACTTATCTTAAAACAAGAAGCCACCTAACTGAGGCACCAACTAAGTCTTTGTGGAGAGAACATGATGTGAATTATTTGTCAATAAACTCTTTTCAAAATTCATTTTCATTCTGGGCTAAAATGCAACCATTGACGATATCTGATAAGGCTCACAATCTGTAAATCCCTGAAGCCTACTATAGTCCCTGAAATATGTGTGGTGCTAAGATAATTTGTGGAGGCCTTTTAATTCCTTATCCAACAGATTGCTCCCCCACCCGAATACCATCATACACTCAGGGCCCTCATCAAAATCGCACATTACAATGAAAGCTACAACATGCCCTGTTGTTGTTGATTGGTGCCTTGGTTGGTGCTGACTCGTTGATCCTTATGTACAGCAGAAGGAAACACCACTGGCCCTGTGCCATCCACACAATTGTTCTTAGGTTTCAACCCACTGCTGCAGCCACTGTGTCAATCTGTTTCGATGAAGGCCTTCATCGCTTTCGTTGCCCATCCCCTTGACCAGCATGAGGCACCATCCGAGCTGCGCGGCAAAGGCGTGGCACTGACTGGTAGGCACAACTTCGTCATGCCCAAATACATTTGGGAAATGCAGTTCAATAAACAGTCCATATCCACTTGGGCTTCCTCTGTGCTTTCTGCATGACTTTAGGCGTCCCGAATGTCTTGGGTGGTGACGTAGAAAGGGGAACAGCGCACAGTGGTTAGAAACCCAGGGAACCTAAAACGTACTAATCTTACTTTTCCTAGTGTGACTTGTAAGGGACATATCCTTCAGATCACAGGTTTGGCCCACACAGCCCCCAAGGTCTTCTTTTGTGTTTTAACTCTTCCGCAGTTCAAAGCTGCAGCTGGAACAAAGGGTAAGGGAAGCAGGTCTGCAGAAAAGCTGCATGGGACCAGAGCTTGGCCTACGTTCTCTCCCCTTGAGGGCCATGGGCTCCCTGTGAAGACCGTTACACAGAGGGTCAGAGGTCGCCCGTATTCTGAAATAAGGAGCTCTGGGGTCACAGCACATATCGTAACTAAAGGCTGGGGTTGAACGCCCCGCAGGCTCCAGGGGAGAAAGTCCCAGGTGAAATCTCGGCTTCTGCTGAGATGTAAGAAAAGCACGGTTGTCAAGTTGACTCTGGCTCACAGGCCAAAGCCGAACAACTCCACAAGCTTCCAAGGCTATAAGTCTCTATGAAAGCTGATTGTAACACTGTTCTCCCCAACAGAGTCCACCTTTCGGTTAGCAGCCAGCACTTCACTAACTGCCAGCAGGGCTCCCCCACAAAGACGACAGCAGTTCCATCCTGCTGCGTGTGGTCCCGGAAAACTGACACAGCACCTGTCCCCAAGTCTGAAGGACAGTGGCACTACCCTACAAGCAAGCTTTCCCCACTAGCTCTGTCTGCTCGGATATAAATTTATTTCTGAACTCCCTGCAGCTCTCTCTCTCTCTAATAATTATTTGTTTGGGGAAGAATGCCTCCTATTCATTTTCTATCATCTCCTCTGCATACTTGTGCCACTCCCTGTCTTTCCTCCAGGGACAGGACAGTCACCACCCCTGCAGCCTCTTTTCCAGGGCTCTTCCCCAACACCTGCCCAGGCCTGAGGACTGGAGAGTGACAGAGAGGAAACTGTCAGAAGAAATGACTGTCGAAACGTCAGCCGGCATCAGCTCCTCCCCAGCCTCAACCCCCAGCCTCAACCTGTCCTTTGCTTCCCCCACAGGGATTCAGAGACAAAAGCTACAATCTTTCTGACATTGTAATTCTCCATCGTCTACCAACCCATCTCTAAGAAAATCATGTGGCTTCTGCTTTTACATTTAACAACTTAAATTGTTTGGTCTGAATTAGGGTGTTTTTTGTTTTTTTCTCCATTTCTCTTAAAATAGAAAACCAAAACCCAGGAAAAATGAAAACACGACACAGAGGGTTGTGCTGGCAGGCCTGGGAGGAGACCTGGACTGTCTCCAGGGGAGGAAGACAGGCTGCAGGCTCGTGAGGGTCCCCCGTGGGAGGTGGGAGCATGCACGTGACTCTGACAGACAGCAAACTCGTCCAAAGCCACAGTATGCACAGGGGAAGCTATACAATTGGTTAAGACTGGAAGAGTTCCCTTCCGGCGAGAGAGGCAATTTTGCATAAAGCTCACTTGTGTGGTCCATTTCAGCATTATGGAGATGCTCGACCCTGCTGGGAGTGGGAAAGGGCTCCACTGCGTTCGGACGGCGGTGAAGGGCTCCCCCTGCCCTCCGTTCGGACGGCGCGTGAAGGGCTCCCCCTGCCCTCCGTTCGGACGGCGGTGAAGGGCTCCCCCTGCCCTCCGTTTTACTTTCCTTCCCTTCCCCTCGGCTCAAACAGTCAAAAGCAACTTCCTTCGCTTCTTGCTGAAGTGGCTTTTCGGAAACGTTAATGAGGCCCATTCCTTAGGTTGTCAGCTACAAATATTAAGATGGATTCACATCAATTCAATTCACGACGGCGAGGCATCGGAGCGCACACAGAGTGAGCTACAATTCTTCTCCCCGGAAGGACGTTGGAGCCTAGCATCAACAGGGATCAGAGAAGGCACACTTGAGTCTTTTAAAGTTCAGACTCTACCCATAAAATAAAGGTCGGATTTGCTGTGTGCCTGTTACACAGAGATCATGAGACACAGTAAAATAAACTCTGCAAAATAGACACAGGAGAGAGAAACACATCTAGTGTGACAGGCTATTCAACACTTTGAATCAGATTGAAATGTAGACATTTTGAAAATACATAAGTTGGCAGTTCATAATGTACATATGCAATAGCAGTTCAGGTAGAAAGTGAACTTAAAAAAATAAAATAAAAAGAAGAAAGAAATTTCTGTTTTCTTAAATTTTGAAGAACTTTTTTTCTGTTTATTTGTTTCCTTTAAAAGAAAATGAGATTTTATATATATACATATGTGTGTGTGTGTGTGTGTGTGTGTGTGTGTATGCCATAGTGAATGAAGGGGGAAGTGCAGAGTGGAGACCCGAGGCCCAAGTGTCGACCACTGGAGATCCCCTCACAGAGGGGTTTAGGAGAGGAGATGGGTCAGTCAGGGTGCGAGGTAGTACCGATGAAGAACACAGCTTTCCCCCAGATCCTGGATGCTTCTTCCCCCCAACTACCATCATCCGAATTCTACCTTGCAGGGCTGGATAGGGCAGAGGTTGTACACTGGTGCATATGGGAGCTGGAGGTACAGGGAATCAAGGGTGGACGATACCTTCAGGACCAGGGGTGTGAGGGGCGATGCTGGGAGAGTGGAGGGTGAGTGGGTTGGAAAGGGAAACTGATTACAAGGATCCACATGTGACCTCCTCCCTGGGAGATGGACGGCAGAGAAGTGGGGGAAGGGAGACTCCGGATAGGGCAAGATATGACAAAATAACAATCTGTGGATTATCAAGGGCTCATGAGGGAGAGGAGAGCAGGGAGGGAGGGGGGAAAAAAAGAGGACCTGATGCAGAGGGCTTAAGTGGAGAGCAAATGCTTTGAGAGTGATTAGGGCAAAAAAAGTACGGATGTGCTTTATACAATTGATGTATGTATATGTGTGGATTGTGATAAGAGTTGTATGAGCCCCTAATAAAATGTAAAAATAGAAAAGAAAAAAAAGAAAATTATTAGGGCAAAGAATGTACAGACGTGCTTTATACAATTTATGTATATGTATGGATTGTGATAAGAGTTATATGAGCCCCTAATAAAATGTTTTTTAAAAAAAGAAAATGATATTAAAAAGAAAATCTAAAATCTCATTTTTCTTTTCTGAAGAATAAAATTTTGGGTCCAGTTTGAGCTGTTGTAAACAAAACTGAACAAGAAAAATGAAACCTCACTGCCATCAAGTCCCTTTCAACTCCAGAGGCCCAATAGGACAGATTACAGCCGCCCCTGTGTTTTTCCAAACTGCAAATCTTTATGGGACTAGAAAGCCTCACCTGTCTCCCAGGGAATGACTGACTGGTGGTTCCAGTTAGCAACCCCAAGTATAGCACCCCCAGGCCATCAGAGTTCCTTCTGATGTCAACAGAAGTCCTTATATTCATTGAAAACATTCATTTGGCCCTTAGTACAATGCTGGCTACATCTTAAGGAAATTTGCATGTGATATCCAGATGTAGACATTCAAAATTAGCATTAAAGCAATGAAAAATAACATGAGCAAATGAATAGTCTAGCTGGGCACCAGTACCTCTTGTACCCTTAAGAACGTGAATATTAGAATTAAAAAATAAGTAAAACCACTCAGCCACAACAGAGTTTCATAAATCGAGTTACTAACTTTAAATCTGGTTTGAGTGATTTCTTTTGCATCACAAACAATGGCAGTGGAAAGCTTCACTTCTGGAGTCAGGCTCAGAGAAGAAACCCTTTAACAACTAGATAGTAATGAAGACTGCCGTCACACAAAAGTTAAGCCAACGGTTTGCTGGACGTGTCTAAAAGCTGAAGTAAAAACGCTCATCCTGAAATCATTTCAAACGTGTATTTCATCTGAGAAGACGAACCAGAGTACAGAAGATGCATTGGCACTGGGCTATAGTCGTCATCTGCTCCACTGGATACTCTCCGAGGCAGAGCTTGCACGACACCAGTGGGTCGAGGGCCAGGTCCCATGTGGGCCGGTACCGTGCTGTGGTCATTGCAGAACAATCTGAAAGGAGAGAAGCAGAGCAGGTCACACCCCTCTCTTACGGCCTCCATCTAGAACCAAAGGCTGTAATCGCATCCTACTGGCTGGAGCTAGGCCTCAGGGAGGTGACAGCTTGTCCCATGGCCTGGGCTCAGGAATTCATAAACTCATTTGCTTCCTCTAAGAAGCTTCAACAGAGTCAATCACTGGGATCTTGTGGTTATTTCCTTTACCACTGGGATGTCAATTTTCATGTTCTCCATCAAAGTGATAAACAATCCACCCCACTCCAGACCTTTTCTCTACCCTCCAAAATGCTTTTTAGTAAGATACCTCCTACCATCCATGCACATAACATAGTCTAGATGAGGCACTGAGGACAAAAAGGTTTTATTAAGATACAAGTTGATTCAAGTGAGTTGCAATCCAGTTTCTTTGGTTTACACACTGCTGAGAAATTAGTCAATGAAGTTTTCCCCATCATTTCTCTGGGCCTCTGCTCTTTCTGTCTTCTCCATATGAAGTCCACCTTCTACAACTGGCCTCCATCTATGCCACCCAAATTTCACCTGGCCTCCCAGAACCAGAAGTAGTTAAGCTACTTCTACTAAGACCTGAACGATGTACTCGGATGTGAATTTCAGAATGGCAAGAGCTTTTGTTCCCCTGGGTGGACCAAGTGCATCAACAATGAGTGGCATAGAGTTGGCGCTCAACAAATAGCCATTGAAACACTCCTCATTTCCTCAGCCTGCGCAGACATTCTCTGGCCACATCCTAATTCCGGAATGGTCACGGTCTCTTTTCCTGTAACACCATGCATTATTCTACTGCCACGCTTCGATTTTACTACAATTGTTTGGAAAATTCTCTGTTTCCTAAACCAATGATCAAATAAGACATGTTAACCTCCAGTTCATAACTCAACATCAGGCCCATGGTGAGCTTCTAATAACGGCTTACTTACTGAATAAACACATTCCTGCATCTAGGGATATCGCATGGGGAAATCCTTGGCCCTTGACTAATGGTACTTATTTTGTACCTGCAATAGTTTGTATGTGTTTTATTGTACTAATAGTCCTTATACCTCAAAAATCTATGTCCTTGACCTCGGGATAAGAAAAGATGGAGACAATATTTCACATCAATGCTGATCTGAACTCTCCAGACTTGCTTCCCAAAATTCAAGATCAAAATCGATTTAGATAACTTGGTATCCTTCAGCACATAAACTCACTTTCTGGACAGATTTGGAAAACAGCATTGCTCTTCTTGTTAGGCACCCCCCACTCATGGTGACGCCCTGTGTATGGTCAGGGGCGTCCATACTGTGTTTCACAGAATGAAACACAACCTCAGCCTGCACCACCCCCATAGGTGTGCTTGCGTTGGAGCCGACGGTTGCAGGCACTGGGTCAGTCCATCTTGTCCAAGCTCTTCCTAGTAGTCTGCAAGGCCCTGAAAACATGGCCTGTCTCATCCAAAACCATACTGGACACCAGGGGGCTATGTGTATAACCAACTTACATCACGTGGGAAGGGAAATCAAAAGAAAACTTCAACCTGCAACATACATAAAAGTCACCAGTATCTTCAGAGGATTCGGACAGTTACTACCTTCAAGTCTTCAATTCAATTCAGAAGATACTTTAATATTAAAAATGTTCATTGATAACAAAAAGCAATATGTGGCCATGTGTCCTGTAAGTGGTAAAGACACTTAGAAATAAGAATAAGTACTGCCCAGAGCCCTGGTGGCAGAGTAGGACATCAAACCAAAGGTCAACAGTTCAAATTCATCAGTTGCTATTGAGGAGAAAGAGAAGACTCTGCTCCCATAAAGATTGACAGCCTCCGAAAGCTACAGAGGCTGCTCTGTCCTGTCAGGTTGCTCTGAGGTGTAATTGACTTGACGGCAGTGGCTTTGGTTTGGGTTTCGCATAGTCAGTAAAAACCCAGTGGTAGAAGTGAGTCCTGAGTTTAGAAGAGTGCTTTCATTCACACAGATGAGAAGGAGCAGACAATCAAACTAGAGGAACAAAGACGCTCCCACCACTCACTGTCCAGCAGGGGATGGAGGCAACACAGGGGGACAGGACAAGCTGTGACCTGTCATCCGAGTGACATTTTAAAGTTAAGTTTGTCCATTACTAGTGCAGCGTATAGGTATTGAACCATTTGAGCCTGATAATCTCCATCTCACAGGATCACTATGAGGATTAAAAGACATCATGCTTCAGCATAAAGTGCCTGGCACCCATATTAAATGCGTCATAAAAATCAATGCCTTTAGTCCTCTTCCCTTGTGATATTTCATTTAGCCACAGTTTTATAACTCTTTAAGGATCTATCTCATAGTACCACTATTCTCTACAATTAGATGTTGAATTTTATTATTCTGTGTAATTACTGCTAGCATCAATGTGTTGTGCATGTGTATATAGCTGTGTGTGTACACAGAATTCTATGTGTGTATACACATATATTAGTTGTTATGGAGTTGATGTGACTCATGATGGCCCAATGAATGCTGAGCTGCCCTACTGCAGGGTGTGTGTGTGTGTGTGTGTGTGTGTGTGTGTGTAGAGCAAGCCTACTGCAGGGGGTGTCCATGCTGTGTGTGTGTGTGTGTGTGTGTGTGTATGTGTAGAGCAAGCCTACTGCAGGGGTGTCCATGCTGTGTGTGCACAGTAAACCTGCTGCAGGGGGTGTCCATGCTGTGTGTGTGTGTGTGTGCAGAAAGACTGCTGGAGGGGTGTCCATGCTGTGTGTGCAGAGTAAGCCTACTGCAGGGGGTGTCCATGCTGTGTGTGTGTGTGTGTGTGTGTGTGTGTGTGCAGAAAGACTGCTGGAGGGGTGTCCATGCTGTGTGTGCACAGTAAGCCTACTGCAGGGGGTGTCCATGCTGCTGTGTGTGTGTATAGAGTTAGCCTGCTGTACGGGGTGTCCATGCTGTGTATGTGTGTGCAGAAAGACTGCTGGAGGGGTGTCCATGCTGTGTGTGCAGAGTAAGCCTACTGCAGGGGGTGTCTATGCTGTGTGTGTGTGTGTGTGTGTGTGTGCAGAAAGACTGCTAGAGGGGTGTCCATGCTGTGTGTGAAGAGTAAGCCTGCTTCAGGGGGTGTCCATGCTGTGACCTTTCAGAAGCAGATCACCAGGCCTGCCTTCAGAGGTGCCTGAGAGGGGGTTTTAACAGTCAAACTTTGGCTAGTACTCAAGCACTTAACCATTTGTATCACCCAGGAAGATGGATAGATAGACACACACACAACCTTATCACCTTCAAAGTACTCTCCATTATACTAAATACATTTGTCAAATCTGTGATTCCATTCTTGGAAACATTTTTTAATCCTTTTATTAGGGGCTCGTACAATTCTTATCACAATCCATACATACATCCATTGTGTCAAGCACATTCATACATTTGTTACCATCATTCTCAAAACATTTTCTTTCGACTTGAGCCCTTGGTATCAGCTCATTATTCCCCTCCCTCCCCAATCCCTCACGAACCCTGGATAAATTAAAAATTGTTATTTTGTAATGTCAGACATCTCCCTTTACCCATTTTTCTGTTGTCTGTCACTCAGGGAGGAGGTTATATGTAGATCCTATTGACTGGTTCCTCCTTTCTCCCTGACCTTTCCCATACCCTCCTGGTATCGCTACTCCCATTATTGGTCCTGAGGGATTTATCTGTCCTGGATTCCCTGTGTATCCAGCTCTCATATGTACCAGTGCACATCCTCTGGTCTAGCCAGATTTGTAAGGTAGAATTGGGATCATGATAGTGAGGGGGGGGAGCATTAAAGCACTACAGGAAAGTTGTATGTTTCATCGGTGCTTTACTGTATGTTGACTTGCTCGTCTCCTCCTCACAACTCTTCTGTAAGGGGGTGTCCAGTTGCCTGCAGATGGGCTTTGAGTCTCCACTCCGCACTCCCCTTCATTCACAATGATATGTTATTTTTGTTCTTTGATGCCTGATACCTGATCCCTTAAACATCTCGTGATCACACAGGCTGGTGTGCTTCTTCCATGTGGGCTTTGTTTCTGCTCAGCTAGATGGCCACTTGTTTATCTTCAAGCCTTTAAGACTCCAGACGCTATATCTTTTGATAGCTGGGCCCCATCAGATTTTTTCACATTTGCTTATTCACCCGCTTTGTCTTTAGTGGTTGTGTGGGCAAGGTGAGTATCACAGAATGCCAATTTAATAGAAGAAAGTATTCTTGCATTGAGGGAGTACTTGAGTAGAGGCCCAATGTCCACCTGCTACATTAATACTAAACCTATAAATATATGCACATAGATCTAGTTTCCCATCATCATATATAAATATATTTATATATGTACATACCTTTATTTAGACCTCCATCAGTGCCTTTGCCTCCTAGTTCTTTCCTCTATTTCCTTTTACTTTCCTCTTGTCCCACTGTCATGGTCAGCCTTCATTTGGGTTTCAGTAATTCCTCTTGGTTACATTACCCTTGATCATGCCCTACCAGGCCTCCTACACCCTCCTTGCCATCAATTTTGGATCACTTTTTGTTCCCTTGTCCCTGAGTTTGTTAACACCCACTTCATTTTGGAAACATTTTTCAAACTCATCTATTTGGATGACTGAAAGCACCTCCTTTTTTTGCTCCTTCACCTCTTCTATGTCTTCAAAACACTGTTAGGTGCATGGGGCAAGAAAGGCATGCTGGCTTTTTCCAAAAACTGGCACACTGAGCTGGCTGTGTGAGCAGGTGCACTTTTTTTTTTTGAGCAGGTGCACTTTTGTGGTGGCAAGTCCCCTGCTACAAATCAGGTCTTTTGGGTCATACAGATTTACAATCTTTTCGGAACCTCTAAATAGAAACCTTGACTAACAATCTGACCTGGTAGAACGAACTCCAAATACACTCTATGTTGAAATTCTTTCCATTCAGGAAGTTGACAGACGTCCTGAATGAAGTTTGTCGTCAATTGACATTTCACCTTTTTTGAAACGAGAAAACCACTCATACACTTGAGTTTTTCCCATAGCGCTGTCCTTGCGAGCTGTGTTCAACATCACAATTCTTTATGTGCATTTTTCCCAAACAGGAAACAAAATTTCACAGCCACCGCTGTTCTCTTAAATCAGTTAACACTGGAAACAACGTTCAAGTGAACCTGTTTTTACAAAAAGTTCACTGGGACCAGAGAGAACCTTCCCGGGCAATGCCGCGTGGCGCACTAACTCAGAGTGAGTTGCTGGATGCTCTCACCTAGCAGGAAAAATGCAAACTTCAAAATGCCACGACACCCGGTACAATTCTGGGTTGTTTGGGGTTTGTTTGTTTTTTTTGGAACCCCCTCATATCTCCTGCCAATCCCAAGAGCCATCAGGGAGCTGCTAACATTGGATGCATTCTTGTATTCCTTGAGCTAACCTTGAATGTATTCGGTTGCGCATCTAACAGCCTGTGGTCTTCCTGTTTCATCTTCCTGTTTCCTGTTTGTCATGGGTTGCTTCCCTAGAGAGCCCAGCCCAGGGCAATGCCCCACAAAGCACTCGTCCAAGAAAAATGATGTTTCATTGGGTAAACCTGCTGCGCAAGGCCTCTTTAAAAAATTTAAGGCAGAGAAATACAACCTGGGCTTGAATTCTAACTTAGGTAATGTTTATGCATTTTAATCCATTCCTTTTATCATAAGGGTGCAGGAGAAGAAATCTATTTAAAGATCCTGGAATATGTAACTTGTTCAGCAAATGGAAGCCTGATTCTGAATAGGGTTAAGAGTCTGAGCATCAACCTATACAGGCTAAAAAGTGGAGTAAAGTTTATGAGCAAGGAAAAGATACGAGGAAATTAGTTTTTAGTAAGTTCCATATGGTGGTTGTAACCCTAACCTAAACCTCTTAAAGTCCCCTGCTTTTCAGGACCAGAAGACCAAGGGCCAAACTGTGTTATAGAACGTCAGAATGCTCAGGTGGTTCAGCATCCCATCTGACCCCCCACAGCACCACCATGCACCCTCCCCAGGGTGGGGCACAGCAGCGTCCTGAGGAACACCTCTGCCATCATGAACAACGTTCAGTGTTTATCCTGGACCTGTTGATCCCTCCTCACTTGTTCCGCATTCCCAGGACTGTCCTCTCCCTTCCCAGCTCGGGCTCTTGGCTCACTTTCCTGTTTACAACTTCTCTGACGTGACACTTAGCACAGCTTGGAGGCTTGACCTCTTTGGCTTCCTCTTCCCCTTCATGAACTTTACTCAATCCGCAGACAATGGGGCTTCATTCAACATTGGGCGAACGTGATTCCAGGGCCCCTTCCTTCAGGAAGCCTCACGGCAACATTCTAGTCCAGAGCCATGAGCTAAACTTGAAGTAGTTCAAATTCTAGTTTCCTGGTAAATAAGTTGGTATTCTTTACCTCTAGATAGATATTCCCTGAAGCATGCTCACAATTGTGATTCCAATGGCAACAGGATACATTTTATTTCTAAATACACATTGTCGAAGGCTGGTAGATACCTTTCAGCACACAGGATGAGTTCAATGTGATGCTGCAAACACACGGGAAATAGGAATTTGCTAAGAGAACCACAATGCACAATACAAGAAAAAAACAGTCTTTGTTTCCTAATGTGAATGCCAAGTCATATGAAGAAACAACCCATTTTAAGAGCATCTGACCATAAGTATTATTCAATTTAAGTAATTCAAAATGCTTACAAGGAAACTTCCTTATTAAGCACGAATCTGTCCACAGGGTTATGAATTGTGTTGGAGGCTGAATGTGTATAGAAATGACAAAGAGTTAGGAAGAAAAATGATGCTTTCAGTGAGCAACATATTAACATAAGAACAGATGTAGCTGTTTGTCCAGAACCATCCATCCCTTGGCTTCTGGAGCTGCTGGGCTTCCAGGAGTCCATAGCCCACCACTCACCTTCACCCTTGCAAAGCAAAACAAAGGGAAAAGGCTCTCAGTCAATAGTTAGCCACCCTTTCCTCTCACGGCTATCTCCAAACAAATCTCTGCTCTCAGGGTGGTTGGTCACACCGCTGTCTTTTACACAGGCAAACTCCCTGTCCCCTTCCCACCACTTCAAATCCTACCATCCTTTTTCATGCAGACACACCGTGTTCTGCAAAGCCTTCTGTGGCTTCTCCAAACTCCCCCTATCTCTCTCTGTTTCTGAGTCTCCTCTGTATATGTGATCTCTCAGGGGCTCTCGGAGTGTGCTTCCCAGTATTTCCTTTAGAACCGCCTAAAATGCAGTGCCCTCGTCCCAACTGAGACCTACTAAAACCAAAACCCCAATCTGTGTTAGAACAAGCCTTTCAGGGAACGCTGTTTCACCATGAAGTTTCAGAACCACAGGTGTGTATCATTCCACTTGGTACCATATCTTAGTCCTGGCCCAACTGCCTCCAAAGGCCATACAGGCCCACGTTTGGCACAGGCACAACTTCTGATTAAAACTGACCATTTTCTGTCTGCCAGTCATTGTGCTGGATTCCGCATGTTAATATTCATTTATTCGCTTTTTAGTTTAAACTTTATTGGCATTCTAATTCATGTACCATACAATTGATGGTTAAAATATATTCACCAGTGAGATCACGAGGTGCCAAGGGACCAGGTATAAGGCATCATGCAAAAAAAAAAGATGTATGTATGTGTGTATGTATATATATGTGTGTATATATGTGTGTATATATATATATATATATACCATATTAAATGAAGGGGGGAGTGCAGAGTGGAGACCCAAGGCCCAAGTGTCGGCCAATGGAGATCCCCTCATAGAGGGGTTTAGGAGAGGAGATGGGTTAATTAGGGTGCGAGGTAGTACCGATGAAGAACACAGCTTTCCCCCAGATCCTGGATGCTTCCTTCCCCCAACTACCATGATCCTAATTCTACCTTGCAGGACTGGATAGGGCAGAGGCTGTACACTGGTACATATAAGGGCTGGAGGCACAGGGAATCTAGGGTGGATGATACCTTCAGGACCAAGGGTGTGAGGGGCGATGCTGGGAGAGTGGAGGGTGAGTGGGTTGGAAAGGGGGAACTGATTACAAGGATCCACATGTGACCTCTTCCCTGGGAGAGGGACAGCAAAGAAGGGGGGAGGGGAGACTCCAGATAGGGCAAGATATGACAAAATAACGATGTATAAATTACCAAGGGCACATGAGGGAGGGGGGAGAGGGGAGGGAGGGGGGAAAAAAAAGAGGACCTGATGCAAAGGGCTTAAGTGGAGAGCAAATGCTTTGAGAATGATTGGGGCAGGGAATGTATGGATGTGCTTTATACAATTGATGTATGTATATGTATGGATTGTGATAAGAGTTCTATGAGTCCCTAATAAAATGTAAAAAATGAAAAGAGGAGAAAAAAATGATTAGGGAAAAGAATGTACAGATGTGCTTTATACAATTGATGTATGTATATGTATGGACTGTGATAAGAGTTGTATGAGCCACTAATAAATTGTTTTAAAAAATTAAAATATATATATATTAAAATTTAAAAATATATATATTCAAAAGAGTTGTGCAACCAGCATTCGTCTTGAGGAGCCCCTGTGGCATAGTGGGTTATGTGTGTGGCTGCTGACTATGAGGTCAGAACTTTGAAACTACCAGTCACCCTGAGAGTGAGAAGGAATGAGGCTTTCTACTTCTGCCCAGAGTTACAGTCTTGGAAACCCACCCGGGCAGTGGGACTCTGTCCTACAGGGTTAGGGTCAATATGAGTTGGAATCTTCTCAATGGCAGTGAGTTTTTGTTTGGGTTTGGATTTTGCTTTTGGTTTATTCTTGACCGTAATTCCCTTCAGGGTGGCTTTCCAATTCTACAATATATGTATCTGTTTGCCCTGAAGAAATTATTCAAAATAAAGAAGTGCTTTCTATCAATATTGACCATGCTGGGTACAGGTAAATGCCACATACTAATACATATATTATTGATCACTTAATATGTATGTGGTATTGTTCAGCACTTGCATATATCATTTCCTTCAGCCCTCATAGTGACCCTGAGATGTCAATCGTTTGCTATTACCCCAGTGTGATGGATGAGGACAATATGGGAAGAGGGTGACAGTAACTTCCTCTAGCATGAACCACTGTGTCTGCATGGCCCTAAAGAAGCATTTGATCACTTTGTTTGGGTAGACTGGAGAAACAAATTCATAAACACACATATGTATATAAGAGAGAGTTTTATATAAAGGGTAATTGTACATTAGGAAAACATCCCAACCCATTCCAGTGCCAGGCCATAAGTCTGATATTAGCCATATGTCTGATACCAATCTATAAAGTCTTCAGACTCACAAAACACATGCAATGAAGCCAAATGCAGGACGATCACTGGCCAGTGGGTAGAAAGTCTTTGGGTCCAGTGGCATTGTAAGCATCTCAGCATTGGCAGGGGTCTCTCTGTGGCTTCTACAGCTCAGAGGTCTGGTTGCATCCATGTGGCTTGTCCGCCTCAGGGTACTAGGGTAGTTCCATGTGTCTTGTCAGCTTCAGTGTCTCCCAGGGAGTGGCAGAGACAGAAGTGTCTCCCGCCTCCAAGGAGGAAGTACCAGATTTCCCAGAATTCTCAGGAGAAGGCGATGCCCACACAGAGGCCTCATTGGCTAAGATCTGATTGACAAGCTAGACTCCACTCCTACACTCTTAATCCTCAAATTGGCAAATGATTATGTATCTCCCACAATCACTACATCATAACAACTGTGCAGATCTTCTGGATGTTCTGCTAATGACCCCTCTCTAGATTTGCAGATACAGAAGACAACTGACATTTAGTTTTGCTTTGGAGTTTCCCTGGCTTGGTTTGAATGTCTCCACTGGAGACAGCAACATTAGCAACAGTAGAAATATGATGAACATGTACAGTATGAAGTCTGCTACGGAGCCAATGACTTATCCAATGGCTGGTCTCAACATTCTTTAGGATGGTTCTTGAGTCACTGCTCCAAAACAAATGCTATCTACAACTTTATGGTCATTTGTTTGTTTGTTTTATACTCTTTCTAGCAATCACACTCCTAAGTCTTTATCCAGTGTGTTAGTCTGGGTATTTGGGAGAAACAAATCCACAGAAACTCATATGTATATGAGAGTTTTATATAAAGGGTAAGTGCACATCAAAAAAACATCCCAACCCAGTGCTGCCCAAGCCCAATATCAGCCCATATGTCCGACACCAATCTACAAAGTCCTCCTCCATCTCACAAAACACACACTATGACACTGACTGCAGGAGGAAAGCCTAATCAATGAATGTGTAAGCATCTCAGCACTGGCAGGGTTCTCCACACGGCTGCTCCAGTACCCAGGGCTGCATCAGGGTAGGTCCATGTGGCTTCTGCTCAAGGATGTCTCCCAAGAAGTGAACCTTGCAAGCTGAAGCAGGTAACTGGCTAAGGCAGCTGCACCCTGGTCCACCCAAAAGAAAGCAAGAGATCCGAGAACTAGAAAGGCAAGACTCACCGAGCCATTTATCACTCTGCCCTTCAATTACCTCTACATGTGTTTATCGGCCAGGTTGGCACAACAAACTTTAACTATCTTGCTAACGGCAAGGTCGACAGTTCAAGTCCAAAAGCCACTCTATGGAAAAAGATGAAGCTGTCTGCTCCCAGAAAAAGTTAGTCTCAGAAATCCACAGGGGCAGTTCTATCTGGTTGCTATGCGTCAGAAAGGACTTGAGGGCAGTGCGTTTGAGTTTTGAGTACGACCATGGCAAAAGGAACTGTACAGATAAGCAAGGGAAGGAGGCTAAAATGATTCCTGGAGCAATGGAATGGATTTGGAGAAATCAATATAGCCCTATGATTAGTTTAATACACATAACAAGTGGCTACTCAAAAAGATTTATAGATGTGCATAGAGATCCTATAAGTTGGTTCTGAGTTGGAAACAGCTCGATGATAGCGAGTTTGTTTCATCTACTTGTGAAAGCATGGGTAAATCTATGTACAAAGTTACCCCCTCTATCAACTGAGAACATCTAGAACAATGGTCCTCAGTCTTCCTAATGCCGTGACCCTTTCATGCAGTTGCCCATGTTGTGGTGACCCCAGCCATAAAATTATTTTCGCTGCTACTTCATAACTAATTTTGCTACTGTTATGAACCAGGCCACCCTTGTGAAAGGGTGGTTCCACCCCCAAAGGGGTCGTGACCCACAGGTTGAGAACTGCTGGTCTAGAAGCAAGGCTACATCAGTTTCCAGGGAGCACACCTGGTACCCAGATCTAGGTTTCTAATCTCCCATTCAAAGAAAGGGGTCAGGGTCCCTGGGAGAAATGGCCAGTTCTAGAAGAAGGGCAGGAAAACAGAACACGTGCCCAGAGCATCTTCTGGTGCTACAAAGTTTAAAAAGATGCTACCGAGGATATTAAAGAAACATGTAACCACTTTGAAGTTAGCATTTCCCCAAAATAGTGTTCTTCAGCATGTCGCGAAAATCTGAGAAACACTGAATCATTAAAGTTGAACAAGTTTGTCTGTTTTTAACCAGTAAACTGCCGAATATCTTCAGTATACTAATGAACACTCTTATATTCCAAGAATTATATGTAACAGCACTTATTTTGAGAGACAGAAAAAACAATAGTTTAAATACTATCACACAAAATTCAGTGGTGGGGAATGAAATAGTGTTTAATCTGTGCTCTCGGTGATTTACATCTTAGTCATTTCACTATAACTGGCTTTCCTAAATTCAGATTCTACAGAGGAGTTGAGGGGTGGAGGGCAGGAGAAACACTAAGAGGACCGTGGAGCTCAGCGGGAGCATCAGCCTGTCTCAGCCACTCTTTGGGTTTTGCATTGGGCTGCTAACCCCGCAGAAAGAAACGGGATCTACTCTTGCAAAGAAAGAGTTGCAGGAGCAGAAACCCACAGGGGCAGCTCTACCCTGCTCTTCAGGGTTGCACTGAGTAGGCATCCACTTAGAGGCAGTGAGAGAGGGAGATCTGTCAGGTTCACTGGGGCCAGCCATAGAGATGGAATGATGGGATGGCTTCAGATGCTTTGCACCTTTAGAAACACAAGGTAGAGGTGAGGAAGAATGTGGGTCACCAACAGGTGGATTCCGAGGTGCAGAGTGGGTTGAGCCAAATGCTTGCTTAACCTGCTTGCCTTTCTTTACAAAACCCGGCTCAGGGACAGGCCACTCAGAGCCCATGCCTCTCCCTGCATGGATTCAAACCGCTCTTCCTCCAGGCTCCATTTCCTGGGACCAGGACACCAAAAGAGAAGTCCAGGGTCGGGAGAGGGGCAGGGGGCGTGGGGGGCAAGTCTCCCTGCAGTCAGCACCAAGGGTTCTTGCAGATGCTGAGGTTGCAAAAAGCCTGTTGGGATGGCCTTAGAGAAATTCCACATGTCAGCTGAGCCTGAGGCCTGCGGGCTTTCTCCCTGCTGCTGCAGATCCGAACGCTTGCTTTCCAAGGACACAGGCAGGCTGGGGGAACAATTGGCATTCAGGATGGAGGCTGACACTTTTTCTTGAACGATGAACACAGTTGAAACAATCCTTCCCCAAAACTTTCTGTATGCAAGCAAGCTTACTCTTTCATGAGTCTCAGCATTAGGGTCTGCTGCCCACAGAAGGCCAGAGGGCCTTTCCGACCCCCATCGGGGAATGGCATGCGGAGGATGAGACACAAAGGGCCTATTATTGAAGCACACATTTGTCCATATAAGCATCACATCTCTGCTACCAGAAAGGAGTGTTCTAAAACCAAACATAAAGTCATTAAATTCAAAGTGAATGGAATCTTAGCTCTCATCCCTCTTTTCAGGAGCATGTGTTCACCAGGAGTGTAATGCTAAAGGGAAACCATCTCCCAGAGGCCACACAGCATGGTTTCTTTCTAGCTGCTAATGAACCATCCTGATGCTTACTGCAAACTTTGCTGGTGATGTGATGAGTCACTAGCCCCCGCCCCCAGCCTTATTTTTTCCCCCCAGATAAAGAAACCACAAGAAATAAACAGGACACAATATTGACATGCGATTGAAAGCTTACACAGCAGGGCCCCTGATTTTAATTGATATTGGTCACAATCCCCCAAACAAAGAACAAGTTGCAGGGGAGGAGACTGGTTTGTGCTGTCTTGGGCAGCTTTTTCTGCTCCTTTAACTCTGCACTGGCTGGGACCCTGCCTTTGGTGAGTGCAGCATTCCTACAAATGGAAACCTTGTTGCTGGGAAACCTTGTCCTGGGAAATACTGGGCTTGGTGCTTGTCATACCCTGTGTTTGTGGATGAAGATGAAATGGAGTGTCTCTGTGAGGACTCAGCAAACCTGGGTGCCCCCTGCAGCTCTGCTACGAGATGACGCTGTGGCGGCGTGAACTTTGGACACCCACCCTTCACCTACCTGGACCAGCACTGCAGCACCAGTGGCTCTCCAGAAGAGATGTTTTCACAATTCCTCTCAGCAGTTACTTTCTCCCAGCCATGAGGCCCTCCCCCCAGAGGCCCTCCTGAAAATCTGCATCTCAGCTCCTTGCGGAGAGGCTTTATGCAGTGACAGTAGAGGATCTTCCACAAGGGAGCAGCAGGAAACCTTAACAAAGGTGAGCATCTGTATAAACAAGAAAGCTGTGGCCCTGAGACATGTCATCTAAACACCTCACTGCCCTCTCTTTTCTAAGGAAAACAGAGAAAGAGCCCTGCCATCCAGTCCTTCCAAGTCAAGGGAACCACCAAGGGCTGAAGTGAGTGCTCCTGGGCAGACTGCCACCCTTTTCTCTGGCGGCACCTCTGCCTGGACTCACACCTGCTCCTCAGCAGCCCCCACGCCCCATCTGCTCACCTTTCTGCTTCAACCTGAAAACTGGAACTAAGGAGTAGGGCAGTGGAATCACACTTTTATTAATATTAAGCTGCTACTTTTAATTTATTTGCTCTGACTCCAGGCAGGTTAAAAAAATTGGAGACCTTCTAAGACATAGGGCAAAGGGACCAAGAAGCAATCACTCAAAGGGAACATGGAATATTGCAATGGTTTAAGGTCATGAAAGGTCAGGGTTTTATCCTTTCACCACATTTATCCAATCTGTAAGATGAACAAGTAATCGAAGAATTTGGACTACCTGAAGAAGAACCCAGCACCAGGATTGCAGGATTGCTCATTGGCAACCTTCACGTGCAAAATATGAAACCTTGCCTGCTGACAATGAGGAAGACTTGAAGCACTTGCTGATGAAGGACCCCAGTCCTCAGAAGGGATTACAACTCGATGTAAGGCAAACAAGTCCTCCAAAATGGACCAATGAACGACATCACGATCAGTGGAGAAAAGATTGAAATCTCTAAGGACTTGGTTGTACTCAAATCCACAATGGGTGCTCAAGGAGGAAGTATTCAAGGAATCAAATGACAGATGGCTCTTTAAAGGATGGAAGAGCAAGGATGTCCCTTTGAGGACTAGGTGTGTCCAAGCCACGATATTTTCCAGTCCCCTACTGTGCATGTAAAGTTAAACAATGAATAGGGAAAGCCAGAGGACAGCAGTATGTATGTGAATTATGGCAAAGAATGTTGGAAGCACTGTGGGCTGCCAGAAAAACGAACAAATCTACCTTGAAAGAAGTGCAACCAGAATATTCCTTAAGAGCAGGATGGTGAGATTTTATCATGTACACTTTGGAAAGTTATCAGAAGAGACCAGTCTCTGGAATTGGACATCATGCTTATTAATACAGTAGACGATCAGTGAACAAGATCGAGACCCTTAGAGAGAGGGACAGACACAGTGCTTTCGCGTGGACCAGATATAATAATTGTAAAGATGTTGCAAGAACAGGCAGTGTTTTGCTCTGTTATATAGAGGGTTGCAATGTATCAGAACCAACTAGAAGGGACCTAACAACAACAAAAGTCTTACATCCAATGTAAGTGGATATTGTTCTCTTGACTTTCTAATAGCTCAATGTGGAACAAGTAAGAGAAATAAAAAAACCCTATAGGAGGGAGCAGATAGATTATCTGAAGACAAAGCCCAGTCCTAGGACTCTCTGAAGTGTTTAGAATAAAGAAAGGGAAAAGGAATCCCAGTCCCAGAGTGTAAGTTCCAGTTGCACCCTTGCACCTGACCCTTGCAATGACCTACTTAAGTTTCAGAAGGGAGGGCCATTAAGAGTCCATGGGGTTGAGAAACTAAAGTCAGGTGCATATAACAGGTTCGACTAATTTTCAAATAAATATATGAGTACATGAAACCTATGCTGTTGGAATAACTAGATCATAAATAAGGCTTCAATAAAGCTGAGTATGTATATATCTATTCTGCTTGCAGTGGAATTTCTGAGGTGAAGAAAGATGAGATTTTCTACTCCTGTGAAGACTGACAATCTCTAGAACCCACAGGGGCAATTCTACTCAGTCCTATTTAAGATTGCTGTGAATCAGAAATGACTTGATCCGGGAGTTGGGTTTGTTTCTGACATGGCATTTCTATTTCCAACTTTTTGAGTAGGTGTCATACCACCTTTCACAGTGGTTGCACCATTTTACAGCCCTTCCAGCAGTGGTGAAGGATTCCAGTTGCTCCCCAGGTGCACTAGTGTTTGTTGATTTCCGTTTCCTTGAATGCTGCCATTACTACTGAGGTAAGGGGAAATCCTGGTGCTGTTTTCATCTGCATCTCTCCAAAGGCACACTATCAAGAACTTCTCTCATGTTTGTTGGAGGTCTATCTTCTTTGTTGAAGTGTCTGATCTTGTCCTCCGCCCAGTTTGTAATTGGATGCTTTGTCTTTTCCTTGTTGAAGCACTGGTTTTCTAAAAATTCAAAGATATTGGCCCCTTGTCTGAAAGCTTATTGTTGATTTTTTTTTCTTTTTTGCTAGTCTGTGGGTTCTCCCCTTATTCTTTTGATAGCAATTTTCAATGCACCTAAGTGTCTGGATAAACAAGCTTCGGTGCATACTCAGTAGCATATTATACAATTTAATGTTCCATGATGCTCACCTTCCCAACACGATCAATGAAGACAAAGCGGGTGCATAAGCAACTATGGTGAAGAAAGCTGATGGTGCCCGGCTATCAAAATATATAGCGTCTGGGGTCTTAAAGGCTTAATAATAAGTAAGTGGCCATCTAGCTGAGAAACAACAATGTCCACATGGAAGAAGCACACCACCAGCCTGTGTGATCAAGAGGTGTCAATGGGATCAAGTATCAGGCATCAAAGAACAAAAAAATCATATTATTGTGAATGAGGGGGAGTGTGGAGAGAAGATCCAAAGCCCATCTGTAGGCAACTGGACATCCCCTTACAGAAAGGTCATGGGGAGGAGATGAGCCAATCAAGAGTGCAGTATAGCAACGATGAAATATACAACTTTCCTCTAGTTCTTTAATGCTTCCTCCCCTCCACTATCATGATCCCAATTCTACCTTATAAATCTGGCTTGAGCAGAGGATGTACACTAGTACAGATAAGAACTGGAAACACAGGGAATCCAGGACAGATAAACCCCTCAGGACCAGTAATGAGAGTAGCTATACCAAGAGAGTAAGGGGAAGGTAGGGGAGAAAGGGAGAACCGACTGCAAGAGTCTACATATAACACCCTCCCTTGGGGATGGACAACAGAAAAGTGGGTGAAGAGAGATATCGGACATTGTAAGACATGACAAAATAATAATAATTTATAAATTATCAAAAGGGAAGGTGGGGATAGAGGGGAAAAATAAGGAGCTGATACCAAAGGCTCAAGTAGAAAGAAAATGTTTTGAGAATGATAATGGCAACAAATGTACAAATGTGCTTGACACAATGGATGGATGTATGGATTATGATAAGAGTTGAACAAGCCCCCAATAAAATGATTTTTAAAAGAATATTATGCAATGCTAAAGGATAATGATGAATCTAAGAAACATGAATTAACCTGGATGTTACGCTGATTGAAATTAGGCAATCACAAAAGGGAAAATATTTATGAAACCATTATTATAAAAAGTCAAGGATAAGTTCTCACCCTAAAAAATAAAAAGAACAAGCTTTGTTTAGTGGTTACCCAGATGAGAGGTCAGGAGAAGGAGAGAAGTCACTGGCTGGCTGAAGGGAAACTAAGTGCTCAGCTAGAGGAAGGGGAAGGACATGTACAGTAAGAGGAGGTTATCCCAAAAAGATGCAGGAGGGAAAGAGCATGTTCATTACACACATGTGCTGGACCACTTACTGTATTCCAGTTACTGGAATCTTAACACCTAGCTAGGAAAATCAACAAATGGAGAAAAGGTTGAAATCATCAAGAATTTTGCCTTTCTTGGATCCACAATCAATGTTTATGCAAGCAGCAACGAAGAGACCAAACGGCATGTTGCATTTAGTAAATCTTGCTGTGCATACTTCTTTAGAGCACTGAAAAACAAAGACATTACTTTGAGAATTAAAGTGAGCCTGACCCAGCCAAGGTATTTTCAATTGCCTCGTATGGCCATGAAAGTTGAACACTGAATAAGGAAAACCAAAGGAAAAATTTGATGCATTGAAATTGTGGTGCTGCAGAACACTGGAAGTCCCATGGACTGCTCAAAGGACAAACATCTGTCTTGGAAGAAGTATGGCGAGGGGGCTCCTGTGGGCAAGGATGGCAAAACTTCATCTTACCTACTTTAGACATTGAATTAGTCTGGGTAGACTAGAGAAACAAATTCATAAACATGTATATGTGTATAAGAAAGAGCTTTATATAAAGAGCAATTCAACATTAAGAAGGCAGCCCAGTCCAGATCAAGTCCATAAGTCCAAATTAGCCTAAATGTCCAATAACAATCTATAAATTCCTC
The DNA here is from genome assembly GCF_050624435.1 of Tenrec ecaudatus. NCBI lineage: Eukaryota > Metazoa > Chordata > Mammalia > Afrosoricida > Tenrecidae > Tenrec > Tenrec ecaudatus. The sequence goes on from NC_134537.1 coordinate 166,491,165, forward strand.
TCCAGACTCACAAAACAGATGCAATTTTGAATGCCAGACAATCACAGGCCAGTGGGTGGGAAGTCATATGGGTCCAGTGGCAGTAGAGGCATCTGAGCACCGGCAGGAGTCTCCACATGGCTCCTTCAGTTCCGGGGCTCTAGCGGAGCTCCATGTGTCTTGTCAGCAAGCTTGTCTCACAGGAAGTAAGCATGTGTCCAGCCTCCAGTGAGCTGTTTATCTGAGGTCATCAAGCTGTGACCTGACAGACAGGCTAGACTCCACCCCTCCACTCTTAAGTCTCAAACTGACAGCAGATTATGTAACTACCGCAGACATGTTATAAGGACAGACTAGTCCATGAAGAAGGACAGCAGGCATGGTAACGTAGAGGGATCACAAAAGCAAGAAAGGCCCTCAAGGACATGGATTGACACAGTGGCTGCAATCATGAGCTCAGGGATGGGAACAACTGTGAAGATGGCATAGGACTAGGCAGTGTTTGCAGTGTTTCCTTCTGTTGTGTGGAGGGTGGCTATGGGTCAGAACCCATATATACTCATGAATAAGCAGAGTTTTTCAGCACATTTTTAAAAATTACTTTTATTGGGGGCTCTTACATCTCATCAAAATTCATGCATTCCTTCAATGTGTCAATCACTTTTGCACAAATGCCACCATCATCATTTTCAAAGCCTTCGCTTCCTACTTAAGCCCCTGATATCAGCTCCCCATTTCTTTCCCCTCCCTCCCCTACCTGCCTTCCCTCACAAACCCTTGATAAGTTATAGATTATTTTTTTTCTATAAGTTACATCATCCTCTGTCACCCATCACCCAGTTTTCCATTATTCATCCCCCTGGGAGTTGGTTCTAGATTGATAGATTTCTGCTTTCTCCCCCCACCCTCCCCTAATCCTCCTGGCATCTCTACTCTCCTTGTTGGCCCTGAGGGGGTTATCTATTCTAGATTCCCTGTGTTGTGGGCACTTATCTGTAATAGTGTGCATGCTCTGGTCTAATCCGATTTGTAAGGTAGAATTGAGGTCATGATAGTGGGGGGAAGGAAGCACCAAAGAACTAGAGGAAAGTTGTATGATTCATTGGTGCTATACTGCACCCTTCCTGGCTCATCTCTTCCCTGCAACCCTTCTGTGAGAGGATGTCAAATTGTCTACAGATGGGCATTGGGTCTCTACTCCATGCCCCGCCGCTCATTCCCTTTGGGTATGGTTTTATTCTGGGTCTTGGATGTCTGATACCTGATCCCATTGATACCTCATGATCACATAGGCTGGTGTGCTTCTTCTATATGGGCTTTGTTGCTTCTGAGTTAGATGGCTGCTTGTTTATCTTCAAGCCTTTAATACCCCAGATGCTATATCTTTTGATAGCCGGGCACCATCAGCTTTCTTCACCATGTCTTCAGCAATCGTGTTGGGAAGGTAAACATCACAGAATGTTGGATTGTTAGAACAAAGTGTTCTTGTGTTAAGGGAGTACATGAGTCGAGGCCCAATGTCCATCTGCAACTTTAATTCTTAACATATAGTTATGAACACATAGTTCTATTCCCCTCACATTATTTATTTATTTATTTACTTACTTACATATGTACATGCCTATATTTAGGCCTCTATAAATGCCCTTTGTCTTCTGGTTCTTTCCTCTATTTCCTTTTTACTTCCCTCTTGCCCCGCCATCATGTTCGGCCTTCATTCGGGTTTAGTAATTCCTCACTGCTACATTGTCCTTGATCGAGCCCAACAAGGCATCCTACAACCTTCCTTCCATTGATTTTAACTCACTTGTTGTTCCCTTATCCCTGGGTTGGTTCCCCACCATCCCCATTTCCTTTCTCCCACTTCCCCTTCTCCTATATTCCCCCGGAACCATTGATCCCACCTATCTTATCTAGATAGACATGCAGATACATTAATAAGTGCAAAAACCAGTCAAAGCCAAATAAAGCAACAAAGGAAGTCAACAAAAACAAAACAATAACAACAGAAAGCAAGAACAAAATAACAATAACAAGAAGAAAGCCACTGAAAAAAAATGGAAAAGCCTATAAATAGTTCGAGGTCTGTTTGTTGGCCTTTATGAGTGCTTTCCAGTGGAGTCTGATGGGGTGCCACACTGTCTCCAAAGTCTTTTTTTTTATTCCCTGGGGATTTTATCACTCTGCTACCCCTGCTGCTCTGCTGCATGCCCTCAGGGCCTCACCCCAGCGTGATGGGCCCAGATCGTGCACTATTCCCACACTGTGTCTCCAGTGCTGTCCCCCACAGCACCTTGGTTCAGTGAGGGATGCTGTGCGTTATGGGGGGTGGGGTGGGGGGGCTACAGTCCTCCCCGTGTGTTGTCTGCTCCGAGGAGGAACATCGCCCTCGGGGTTTGGTGGGCCAGGATGTCCTCTCCTCCCTCTCCATTTCTCCCGTTTAGTCTAATCCGATGCACCCCTCTCCCCAAGCTGTAGCCCCAGTGCTGTCCTCTGAAGTGCATTCTTCTGAAGGGGGGCAGGTGTCCAGCACAGTTTTAGTCGTAAAATTAGGTGCCTCGGCTGGCAGTCTGGTGGGCTACTCTTGAGTATCTATGGCGTGTGCGCAGCTGTCATCAGGAGCTTACATTCTAGCTCAAAGTAAACGATGATAATAGTAAAGCTTGGGAAAGAAGGCAGGGCTTTCGAGAAGGAGAGTTGATGCTGAAAGAATGTATTGAATGCTCTGTACTCACACAGAGGAATCCTGAGGACACATTTTTAAGGGCTGAGCTCCAATTGAACTCCTGGAGCTCAAACACAACAACCACTCCACAGGGGGCATAGTTTCCGTAAAGACTTAACAGTTGTCGAGTTACCATTTTGTTCTGTCCTTGGTTGTTTATGATTTTACATTTTTAAGCTTTTTATTGAGAACTAGGTGGAAGTTTACAGAGCAGATCATAGTTTTAATTCAGTAGTTCCTATAAATCATCGTGAGTCAACTGACCCACTGCAATACTGGTCCTCCAGGCACCACTGCTTACCCATCCCATCCATCCCTGTGGTTTCTGTTCCACTCCGCCTTTATCCTTGGAACTCTGTCGTCTGAATGCACTGCTAGGAGTCAGAACTGATGGAAAAGCAGCAGGATACTCGCACAAAGGGGTCCTGATGACACACCGGTTAAGTGCTCAGCTGTTACCCTAGAAGTTGGAGGAGCCCTTGTTAAGCATTGGGCGGTTCACCACAGGGTCGACAGTTGGAAACCACCAGCTCCTCTGCAGGAGGAAGACACAGCTTTCTACTCCGTTACAGAGCTACCATCTCAGAACCTCCAAGGGGCAGTTCTACACTGTGCCCTGGGGTCTCTGTGAGTGGTAATCAGTGACTGAGGAGCCCCGGGGGAAGACAAGAATGTCGGCAGCTTGCAGCTCGCGAACACCACTTCATACATTCATTTCTGATCCAATAATGCTGTAGAGCATCTTGGGAGACACGATTGGCTGCCGTGTCTTCAGACATCTCTATAGAATTACACTTTCTATCTGTGGTTCATCCGCCAGCATGACCAAGCTAAGAAGCTAGCACAGTTAGCTTCATTTAATAGATAAAGAATGGAGTTGTAGAGTGTACAATTGAAATACCCTAAGTTTTAAGGTTAAACCAGCGGCAGGCAAATCAAGTGTTCTAACTCAAGTCTCCTGGTTTGCGTCTCCCACACTGAGTACACCTCCTCTTCTCTCAGCCTACCTAGTGCTCACACACTCACACCTCTGAATGCATAATGGGGAGTCGGAAGCGCTGGGTGGAGCTCAGAGAAGTTCGTTCAGGAAGTCTGCCCACCACCCCTCTGTTCCTAGTCACTGCACATAAAGGTGTGCTAATTGGGCTGTTCTACCTCCAGAAACACTTTCTGAGGGAAACACCACTTAAAATAATAAAACAAAACAAAAAACTATCAACATCTGAGAAAAATACTTTTTCACCAGAGTGAATCCTCCAGTTAGATAGGCTTTTGGCTTAAATGGTAATAACAAACTGTTGCTAAGATACAGAAATTAAGTCTATGCTCAGCCTTTGATGGGAAGATTAGATCATGACCACACAGAAAACCTCGGACTTCTCTCGCAGCCAAAGCCTGAGGTTAGATACAGTGATGCCTGGAGGAAAGGAATAGCACTTATTCCGTTAGAATCTACCAGTGCCTCTGAGGTTAGGGCTGAGTACTTAGCATGCTTTAGTACAAAATTGAAGACCAGAGGTTAAAAGATGAAGAGTCAAGAGGAGTCAGTGGTGGGCCAAACCAGGAGACAACACTGCAGCTCCATGCAGTCCATGCAGGAGATTTGTCTGTCCAACACGCCTCAGGCTCACATGGCCAAGGTTTTTCCTCATTCAATTTTTCATATAATCTACAGTGGAAGAAAGATGTGACGCTACTGTCCTACAGATGGACAGCCTTGGGACCCCTAAGGGACCATTTCACTTTGTTCTACATTTTGTTGACTCGCATCACGATGGCATGGGTCTCGGCTGAGGCTGCTACAAGTGCAGGCAGGCCCCCAGGTGAAGAAGTAACAAGAGCCGGCCACCGCTACCAACTGCTCTGAAACAGATCGCATCAGAAGCTCCCGCATGCTGTGGAAGAAAACTGTGGAGCTAAACACATCGTTTTTAGAAGGCCACACTTACAGTTCGATAGCATCGAATGGAGCCTGAGGGAAGGTGGACTTTGATCTCGCTTCTGGTCTGAAAACAAACGCATCCTCTGGCTCACTTTTCAGCCAAATACCAGGCACTGGGGAGACCTGCCACCTTAGCATAATCAACCATTTGAGATGAAAAGGCCAGCATTTACCCAAGGGCAAAGTTCAAAAGCATGAGGAAAAGGGGGAATGGAACTGGGAAACACAGAGAGGAAGTGGACCATCTGATGTTACACTGTGGGGTTGCAGTCGGTGACATGAAACAAAGGTGTACAGGTTACAGAATGGGAAACAGATCACCCAACTCACAATAACCCAGCCAAATCCACTGCCACTGAGCAAACTCTGACTCATAATTCCCCTAGAGGGCCAAGGAGGATGGCTTCTTTAGATTTGCAAGGCTGTAAGTCTTTACAAGAGAAGACAGCCTCAACTTTTCCCCCAGAGCAGCTAATGGGTTCTAACTGAAGACCTTGTGGCTGGAAGCTCAATGTATATATGACCCACTACATCACCAGGGTTACCCTGCAAACATTAAAAAAGAAAGTAGCAGTACAAGTTGTAACTGAGAGACCTGATCAAGGCGATATTACACACCACATTGTTTCTACCTTCTCTAGTGACCAACACCTCATCCATTCCTCCTCACCAGCCATTAGCTAGACATTATTGCAAATGGTATTACAGACAGAAAGAAACCACAAAACTTACCCAAAATTAGTTCGGACATGGTGATAATTATCCCAAGTTCAGAAATAGAATTTTGATGAAAGGCAATATTCACAAAGAGGAAAGAACAGGGTCTGTGCTCAAACTGCAAGGAACCAATTAATTAGGTCTCCTGAACATTTAAGCTTTGTTTCATGCTGGGTCTTGAGGGGGTTGAACGTAATCGAATAAAGTGATGCAACCCTTCCTGGAGGAAAGAGAGAGGTGAATTCAAATTATTCCCAAGGAAAAGCATCAACAACTTTGAAACCATCTTCCAGGAGAAAGGAGCCAAGTCCTTCTGGAAATATCCATCATCGCCCCCGTCTGCAAAGTGTCCTATTCCCAACTCAACCCTAACACACGAGATCTCACTGTTAGAAAGCGGTCCCAGTGCCTAGAACAATGGTTGTGGAGGCCGCATGTGGAGCCAATGTGAGGTCTGTTTCCCAGAAGCACACAGTTGCAATTGATGACATGATAATGGGTCTAATGGGACTGTGTGCGCTTAAGGATGCAAACCTCTTTGGTCACTGGAGAATTATTAGTAAGAATTATAGCAATAAAAGAAAGAAGGCAAATAGAGTGCACAATCTCCAACAAATGATTTCCTAATGGGCAGATTTGCATGGCTGCTAGCAGATAAGGAATCATTCATGAGCTCCCTGCCGTCCCAGGAAGAAGTAGATCCAGGCTCTTCATGCAGACATGGCCGCCCTGCACAAGACAGAGCTCCCGCATCTCTCCTGATCTGCTACACCTCTGAGCAACTCCCAAGAGGGGCTGGGAGGCGGTAAGAGCTTGGGTTCTGTGTACCACAACCTGCCCGCCCAACTGCCAGTGGCACTATTGCATCAGATCTCTTCCCACTGGACAGTTCCAATGACTCTTCAGTGATGCTGTTTTCAATCCAACCTCCTACCCCACTCCCTCCCTGTACTTCTCATCTTCTGCTTTTGCCCCCTCTTTATCATTTATCATTGTCTATTGTTCAACAGCATGTAGCACATAACCCCACACCCCAATCCATACCCCGTCCATCAAGTTGATCCTGACTCAAAGGATTCTAGGACAGAACAAAACTGCTCCCTGGGGTTTCTGAGACGATAAATCTTTCTAGTAGCTGACAATCTCATCTGTGTCCCTGGAAGCAGCTGGTGAGTTTGAACTGCCAACTTTGCTGTCAGCAGCCCAATGCTTAACTCACAGGGCCAGGAGGTTCCAAGCTTGTAGTTGGTACTCTATATAGATAAATATAAATAACAAAATTTACTTGAAGCCCCCAAATCCATTCTCTAAGAAGTGAGGGCAACAGAGTTGTTTACCTTTGTTGAGTTAAAAGGTTTGCCTTTCAAGAGTCACCAGGAGCACTCGATGCCCATGTTGTATCAACTACAGGATGGAAAGCACTATCTTACACCTAGGACAACACGCTAATTGTACAACTTATACTGTGTCAAAAGTAGAACAGAAGTATTTACTGAGTGGACGGCTACATTACTGAAAGCAATTAAGTGTGATTTTCTCTGCAAGGGAATAAAAATGTTAGCTCAGTTTTCAGTGCTTATTTTGGCCAAGTAAAAGTTAGGTTAAATTTTTCCAAAGAACCATGTCCGGTCTCCTCAACTTTAGTGTGGTTAGCACAATTAGAAATCTGTCAGATTTCTCTTCCTGGGAATCAGGAGACCTGGTGTCCAGTCTTAGGCTTGCCTTTAGCGAGCAACGTGACTTGCCATTTCTTCTAACTTCTTGGAAGAATGACTTATTCATGTGGAAAATAATAGAGTCTATCTCCCACATAAATGTTTTTAAATTATAATAATTTGTTTATAGTCATGGAGAAACTAATAAACAAAAATGTAGTAATATCCACTGTTATAACACTATAGATAGGCAATGTGTACTATCTATAAAAGCCTTTAAAAATGTTTAAGTCAATTGATAATCCAATTTCTGGGAAATGATAAAATAAAAAATTGCCAACATGAAAATTTTCTTTAAAACATGGCCTATAATTTTTTAAAAATCTAACTGTGCATAAATACATTTTAAAATAGAAGGCTTGGGGAATACAGGATTATACACTGAGCTACTAAACACATGCTCAACAGTTCCAGACCTTCAGCACCTCCAGGGGAGACAGATGAGGCTTTCTAGCCCCGTCAGTCGTTAGCCTCCCACACTCAAGGGCAGCTCCCTCCGTCTTGCACGGTTGCTAAGAATCAGAATAGAATCGATGACAGCAAGTTTTGTTTTGTTTTTTTAATCAAGCAGTAAAAGCAACAATTGAAATGTTTGTGCTGAGATATACATTTTGCAGTATTAATGGCTGCCTTTGTGATATAATTTTGATGGATGGAAATTGAGTATAAAAAATCTATCTTCTTTATGGGAGAATATATACTTATAAAAATTAAAATAAATGGGGGGAAGTAATAACTTTCTTCCTTCAAGATTCATTTTGGCATATACATCTCAAAAACTACTTCAAGGCCAAGTTCTGACTGTCTGATTTTTGTACAATTTTAAGTACAAACCCACACTGTAAAGCACCTGAGGCACAGACAATGGCTTGTCTCAACAAAGGAGTGTTGTTTTGAAATATGCATCAAAATATTATTATTAATATTTTATTACTGTACTATTTGTTAAGGATGTTTTAGTGCATCTGGAAGTGATTTTTTGTGTTTTTATGCTTAGAAAAGTACATCATATCCTATATACTAAGGGAATATTTGACAGATTGGTGTTAGACATGAAGTGTACCCAGCTGTTCTGACTTAATTACAATCGTTCCCAATGTGGGGACTGCATAAAAGCAACAATAACAACCAAAAAAACAAAAAGACAAGAAAAACACAAAGAAACAAAGAGCGGTTGAACATTTATCCTAGACAAAAAATTTACTTACCCTGCTACACACACATGCCCTGCCATCAACTCAATTCGGACTCTGGCGCCCCTGTAGGGTGAGGAAGAGTGCCCCGGGGTGGCCACAGGTTACTCACAGTGCATTAGGGGGTGGGGGGGGAGGTAAGGCTGAATGGAGGAAACAGAAGTCATCAAGACCACACAGATAGACATGAGAGTCAACAGATGGATTTTTTTATTGCAAACTGTGTGGATATTTGTGATTTAAAATTATAAACTTTTTCATAAAGTAAATGCCATAGTATTACTAGACAATAGCTAGACTGCAACTTTCCTTTCTGGGTTAATGCAATCAAATAATCTTGATTTTTCATTTGATGTGTTAGCCTATGAACAGCAACCAAGAACTTTCCCCACTTCCCAGCAGGGCTCCTATTGGGGTGTCTAATTCCCCAGTTTAAACTAGGAGATCTGTTTCAATATTGAATAAATGAGGAAATAAACTGCAAAAGATAGTTTAATGCTATTTTTCTTGTCTGACCTAAGCATTCCAAAAACATCACTTATACCTATTCTCTTGAATGTCTCTTCTTAATTCAAAGGCTTTTTTTCATTAATTTTTTAAATTAAATAAAGTATGTTTTCGTTTGTTTCAATTGTCAAAAGGTTCTCTGACTCAGATGGCTTTCAGATCATAAGGACAAGCAAATCCAACTGCCAGTTCCATGATGCTCACCTTCCCGACCCAACTGCTGAAGACAAACGGGAACATAGGCAAATGTGGTGAAGAAAGCTGATGGTGGCCGGCTGTCAAAAGATAAGGTATCTGGGATCTTCAAGGGTTGAAGATAAAACAAAGCAACCATCTAGCTGAGAAGCAACAAAGCCCACATGGAGGAAGCACACCAGCCTGTGTGATCATGAGGTGTCGACGGGATTGGGTATCAGGCATCAAGAACAAAAAATCATATCATTGTGAATGAGGGGGAGTACGGAGTGGGGACCCAAAGGCCATCTGTAGGCAATTGGACATCCCCTTACAGAAGGGTCTCTCGGAGGAGATGAGTCAATGAGGGTGCAGTGTGGCAACGATGAAACATACAACTGTCTTCTAGTTCTTTAATGCTTCCTCCTCCCCGCTATCATGATCAATTCTACCTTACAAATCTGGCTGGACCAGAGGATGTACACTGGTACAGATAGGAACCGGAAACACAGGGAATCCAGGACAGATGATCCCTTCAGGATCAGTGGTGAGAGTGGCAATACCAGGAGAGTGGAGGGAAGGTGGGGTAGAAAGGGAGAACCCATCACAAGGATCTACATATAACACCCTCCCTGGGGGACGGACAACAGAAAATAGTGTGAATGGAGACATTGGACAGTGTAAGATATGACAAAATAATAATAGTTTATAAATTATTAAGAGTTCATGAGGTGTGGGAGGGTGGGGAGCGAGGGGAAAATGAGGAGTTGATACCAAGGGCTCAAGTAGAAAGCAAATGTTTTGAGAATGATGATGGCAACTATGTACAAATATGCTTGACACAATAGATGGATGGATGGGTCGTGATAAGAGTTGTACAAACTCCCAATAAAATGATGTTTAAAAAAAAAATCCAACTACCAGCCAGTCAATTCTGAATCACGGTAACACTACAGGAGGGAGCAAAATGCCTCCTTAGGTTTTTCCAAGGTTGTAAATACTTGCAGGCGCATGTGGCTTTGAACTGCAGACCTTGTGGTCAGCAGCCTAACCCTCCACCCACTGTGCGCCTTTCATAAAATTTTTATAAAAATTATTATTATAAAGTTGATCTTACTCTAGGCTGGTGGGTTGTTATTTTTATCCCCACTCTGTACTAAAAAGGTGAGATCGAGAGAGGCTATTAACTAGCCCAGTATCACACCGGGAGTGATGGAGCCTGAAAATTAACTTCAGCCTTCTGAAGGCAGATGCCATCGTCAAGTTTTTCTATTCAACTATCTTCTGAAAGGAAATTGGAATACGTGTGCCACTAGCTATGAGGCAGAATCTTCTCAGCAATTGTACAGAATAATGCTATAATTGCCATTCATCTTCCCCCCACCCTCAAATCCTATGTGGTTCAATTTTAATACCCCAATGCGCTGGTGAGCAGGTATAAGTAATTAAGCTTTACCACAGCCTTGCCCAAATTACGACTAGATGTTGTTATTAGGTGCCATTGAGTTGCTCTGCTATGCACAACAGAATGAACCGTCGCGCGGTCCTTAGCTACCCTATGCAATTATATATTGTGAAATATTTATTTCTAATTACAAAGATGTTTTCTGATAGTCTTAGGCGACCCCTGTGAAAGGGTCATTCGACCCCCAAAGGGGTTGCAACCCACAGGTTGAGAATTACTGTCCTAGAGCCTTCAGAGAGTACCTTGATGGACCTGCCTCTGCCTTGATTTCTGAGTTCTAGCCTCTAGACTGATGAGACAATACATTTCTGTTGCTTCAAGTCCCGGGTCTGTGGTTCTTTTGTTAGGGCCATCCTGGAGCATTGGGGCGTTGGGCTCAAAGTGTCTTGGAGGTCTAAGGCTATGGATAACGGGGGCCGGGCCACTCTGAAGACACTGGACAGCAAGAAATCCCACCCGCGCTCCCACTTGGTGCACACAGCTGGAGCTTGGAACCAGGCTGCCTGGATGCACATCTGGACTCCAATACTTGCTCTTAATGGACTTGGGCAAAGTATTTGACCTCTCTGGGCTTTACTTTCCTCATGTAGAAAATGAGCACAATCACCCGCTGTTGCTGTAAGGATTAAATATGTTTAGTTCAGTTTTATTGTTTACCTTTTATTTCAAAATCATAAACTTAACTCTGCTTTCCAGCTGATTTAGGGGGATTCAGGAAAGTAGGAAACCCGAAGAACTGGAGTGAGACCACAGAGATGAAACAACCCTGCAAGCACATGGGGAATGGAAGGATGATTTCCCGAGCTACACAAGGCATGGTCTGGTGCTTAAGATAAAACAGGAAATACAGATCGCATTAAGTAGACTTGTCCGCAGTCAGCCCTGGGGATCCTCTTGCTGGTCCTGCCATCCCCACAACCAAAGCGCCCCATGGTTTCCCCAGTGTCCACACCTTCTTCCACCTGACCAAAGACCATGTGCTTGCCATTGAGCACTCTATCTGAAGGGGCAGATAAAACATCGGGGACCATTCACAGTGGGCCCAGCATGTGCCATGGGCAGGCTGCCAGGACCTGTGTGCTCCGGGATGAAGTTCGCATCCTCACACTTCTCTCTATAGATGGACTTGCCACCAGCGCCATGGCGGCGTGGGAAGTCACCACCCTGGCACATAAACCCCGGAATGGCTCCGTGAGAGCAGGCACCTTTGTCACTGAAATCTTTCTCCCTGGTGCTCAGAGTACGCTCATTTCCTGCTGTCTTTGGAACTTTGTCTGCAAACAGCTCAAAAGAGACGCAGCCGAGGGGCTCGCCGTTGTGGCTATGTCGAAAAACGCAGTAGGGTTGACCTTGGCTAGATGCAACAGGACCAGGCAAGGCTACAAAATCAGGCAGCAGCGTTTTCAAAGCACTCTTTATTTTCTATACAAGAATTTATATATTTCATTAAAAAATATATGTATATGTTTAATATATGTAGTCCTCATATATTTACACGTGACGATTATATAAATAACATGTAACACACTACTAAGAGGGTCTGAAGCTCAAAGTAAATGCTTTACAAAGAATTACAATGATCATTACTATTCCTACTATATCCCTATGGCACATGTGACCTCAGAGAGTGGACACAGGCCTGGGCTACGAGGCAGGGGCCTGAAACACACCCCATGTCCAGACGCTCATTCGCCATAGTGCTCCCGAGCTTGAGGTCTCATCTGTCAAGCAGCAATAATCCAAGCTCCACCAACCTCACACTGTCACTGTAAAGGCTCAAAAAGACAGTGGGGAGGACAGTGAACAGAGGACATTTTGTGGCTAGGATTACCCATTCGGATGCTGGAGGATGATGATTCGTAGGAGCACTGACGACTACCTTTCCAAGTCCCAAGTGTCTACTTTGTCCAAAAGAAAAGTTAATTTGTTTTTGTAGACATCGTGGCTAAATTAATTTGTAGAAAACAAACTTACAGGTAATCTGGGTCCCGATTTGCATGGTTGGAGGAAATGAACATTTTGTCGAGTGTGTTTGTTGCTTGTGAAGAGAACAGGCTGACCTGGAATGATGGAAGTGCTCGTCTTCAGCACCAAGAGTGTCCCTGGTGAGCTCTGGCGGCCCTCATGCCGGTGCAGCCACAAAGAACACATTTCCATTGCTGGAGAAGCCGTCCACTTTCCCAGAATAAAGCGCTGGTTCACCCCAGTCGAGAAGGTGAGCAGCGAGTGGTTACACTCGCAAAGCCACCCCGTCATTTGTTCTGCAGTTAATTTTGACTTGGCTTGCTGCTCTCTCATTAGTATTGACTGTCCCCCTTCTTCAAACAAAACAATATAAAAAGGGACTTTGCCAGCATATTTTAATGGGTGAGTAATCCAGAGGGCACGTCTATTCTGTATTTTCTAACATAAATAAGTAAAGCCAGACGTTCCTAAAACATGACAAGCTTTTGCAGGGTAACTCAGAGAGGAGACGGGCCCAGCTGAAGGTCTGAGAGAAACAGGACTGGCTTTCTTCAAAGCTGCTGCGTTTTGCCTAGGCCATGCCATCTGTACATAATATTGTCTCCGTAAATCCTATGGCACCTCTATATACAATTTTACTCTGACACATGCCATCATTTCAGTGCCATGGGGACTCAAAGGAGTAGTAGAAGGAAATGACACAATTCAAAAGTAACAAGCACAAGACCCTATAGATTAGCCTCACCTTGGTGAGCTGCCAATTCTCCCTCCTTCATAGATAAGTATCAACAACTCACTCCATACAGGGACCCATTTCTGCAAAGCTACTGGGAAATTACAAGACAAGAGCCTTTTTTAAACAAAGAAAAAACTAGATCAGAGGGAGGATCAGGCAAGCCATTGGGATATTTGTGAAGTTATTTAAATTGTTGAAAGCAAAAATGAAATCTGATATGTAAAACCCACCTAGCTCACAATAAATCCCCAAGCTAATGATGACTAAATGAAATAACTCCCCATGTTAATTAATGAATGAATTGCTGCTTTCCATTTAACAGTACTTGTATGTCTTTCAATTCTTTGATTTACCCAACAAGATGTTGGCTTTCGTCAGCTTACACATCAGAGAGAGCTATGGAAGTCTCTTCACCTGGCTTCTTCCAGAACCAGATCCTGAGGCAATACTTTTGATGCAAGCAGTTTACTTAGCATCCCAACAAACACATGAATAAGCAAGGGGATGTGAGATGGGCAAACAAGAAAGGTCTCCTCTTTGAGCATTTACCAGTGTGGTCAACAAAAGCCTAATCCACTGGGGAACTTGGAAAGATTCCACCCAGCAGCCTCCTCATAGTTACCCTATCCCAGGGGCGAAGGTGCTGACTTCTGCCAACCACCGTTCAGTGGTGCCAGGGGGAGGATATAAATCCCCACAATTCTTGTCATAAGGCCAGGAAAAAGCAGGTCTTAATAGAAAATCTTCCCACAAAAAATGCAGGTTTGGCAGTTGGGCCAGAATACAGCACAGAAGCAGCCGTGCGTGACCATGGTTGGGTGCTGAGAGATTCACTACAGAAAGCCATGCCGACCCTAGAGCTGTTTTCCCAGAGGTCCCTGCTGCAAAGGACTCCGGGGACTCTTCAAGACAGGCTTTCCGAAGAGGATAAAAAACGAGTGGTGTCTTCTTGCAGATTAGGGATTACAGGTTCAGCACTGTTTTCAAAGCTTGGTTTGTAGCAACTTGTGACATAAATTAAAATGTCCTGAATTGGACAGAGAGCAACCTAAATCCATAGAGATGGGTTCGAATTCATTATACTCTTTGTACGAATGAATAAGAACCTTGCTTCGCAGAGTGACAATGGAAGAATTGATGTGACGAAAAAGGCAATGGCCTAGTGCTTGAGTAGGGGGAAAGAAGGAAGCAGCTATGATCCATGAGAAGTCCTTGGATGCTATAAAAAAATAGTGTAGAAACATTAAAGTCAAGAAAGTAAGAAGGTTCAATTTGGCAAAAGAAGTCTGTGTCATGAGGTCCCATGGCTATTCAACACAGAAAGGTATCCAGCGGACACACTCAGGAAATACGAGAGAGTGCATCTGCCACTGAGTAAGGACCACATTTACAGAAATCAGTGGAAATGTGACACCCACTGACTTCCTAATGATCCTGCCTGCATAACGCTCTGTCCAAACGTGATCCTCCTGTTCACAAGTCGAGACTCTCTAGGCCACCTCAGACCAGCCTCTCATCACTCATCCCCTCACACCAATATGAACTGTAGTTCAAACATGCAAAGGGAGGAGGTTGTCATGGAAAAGGAATTTAGTTACTATTAATTTCTGCTTTAAAATATTCCAGTTTGAAACAGACTATTTGGCTATGTTGGTGATTGGGAATTTCTCCAGTGGCAATTATTTTTCTCCCAAAACAAACCACAACACACTCAGCCCTTCCACGTTCTGGGGAGACCAAGGAAGTTTAGTCTGCTGGGGACTGCTCCTGTAGTTCTTAGTCTGAGTGTTGTTTCTCGATCACAGCGAGAAGGTGAACAACCCATTTAAAATTTGGGGGATGACCAGAAGTTTATGGTATTACAGGGCAATGTTGCCATTATTGTACACACAGTAGATGTCAATCATCACTTTTTCCTTACCACGAAGTGGCCTGGTTAAGGAACAAGGCGAATGCCTGGCAAGATGAGGCAAATCCTGATTGTCTGCTGAGTGAATGGCGTTTCCAGGTGCCAGCACGGGATGTGGGGTTGGTTGTGAGCTTTTCTTTTCTTTCTTTCTTTTCCTTTCATGACAACACACGTATAGCTTTCTCATAACGGAAATTCTATTTAAAAATGGGAAGCTGAAGAAAATGAAGTCTCAAATATATACTGACATATTTTCTGTTTTTTCACCAAACAAAACACACATGGCAATCTGGAAAGTAATGTACTTGCTCTCGAAGATTACAGTTCATTAAAGAAAGGGAAGGAAGGAAGGAAGGAAGGGAGGGAGGGAGGGAGGGAGGGAGGGAGGAAGGAAGGGAGGGAGGGAGGGAAGGAGGGAGGGAGAGAGGAAGGGACGGAGGGAGGGAGGGAGGAAATAGTACACTGACCTCGTTGTCTTCCTGGGAATGTGGCGTTTTCAACCCAGGGAAGCAGCTTCATCTACGCAAGTCTGAGCTGAAGCTCTGTGACACGTAACAAAAATCTATGCCATTTAAAAAATCAAGTGAGGCCTCCTCAAGTGAGGCCGCATACGCACGTGTCCATGGAGGCTCTGAACAAATGGCCTTCTCTGTGACTGAGCAGGAGCCCTGGTGGAGCCGGGGGTAGATCTGGGCATGAGAAGCTCAAGGTCGGTGATTCGAAGATGAGGACGTCAGCTCCCGTGAAGGAGCCCTTAGGAGCAGTCCTAGTGTGTCCAGAAGATCACTGGGAATCAGACTCAAGTCTACGACCGTGGGTTTATAATTCAGTCATTCAAGAAACACTAGCCTTCTCTGGGGAAGAAGAACAGAAGCCTTCCCGCTGAACCAGTGTTTCTCTTCACCTCAACAATACTGTGAGGGGCTGTGCAGCGCCAGAAGCCTGAACAGATTCTATTAAGAACCCTGCCGTCACAGACAGAATCTAGAAACCAGCCTCTGACCCCTCTTCCGAGTGAGTTTAGGGCACTCCGATGTTCTCTGTGGACTTGGGCAGCTACTCCTTATCACAACTCATCTGTCCATGGTTTATTTGTTTTCTCTATTTCTTGTAAGGCTTAAAACAGCCCTGCAGTTCAGAGTGTGGGAAAATAGTTAACACTGGGTGAATACAATAGCCTACCTGCAATTTCAAATGAAGTGTCCTGGAGATCTATATACACACACATAGGAGAACTTTTTGACGGAGAAACCCAACTTTTATACCTAATTTCCTAGCTACCTCTCAATTTCAAAGCCATACCCCTCTTTCAAAGACCAGAAATTCAGATTGGAAGTCGCTGCATTTTCTGGGCACCATTTTATGTTCTCCCCATTTATCTCTCTGCTGCCTTTGCGATGGTTTCTATTCAGGCTTATTCCTCCTTTGACAGCCATTTCATTAGCTTCTTTACACATCTGCAAGGATGCTGGGGAAGCAGGGGTACTGAGAGAAATGCTGCCAATGGGACCTTTCTCAGGTGTAAACCGCTCTGCTAGGAACTGGGCTTGGTTTGGGAGGACTGGGTACACATTTCCATGTGTCATTCCTTCTGTTTGGACCAAGTTACATTCACTTTAATAACCTCAGCACCTCATACAATGCCTGACACATAACAGACAAATGAGCCTTACCCCTGCATTTGTAACTAATGAACTAGGTGATTTCTACTTATCAAATGAAGGAAAAGAAGAGGGGAAGGGAGGAAAAGAGGGAGGAAGAAAGACTTGTAACTATTGTATGGTCTTTCTTTCCCCTTTTGGTGTCTATCTATAGAAGATAGGCAGGCTAAGCAATCCCAAGGAGACAGCACCAGGACCGGCATTCGGGGGTGGGGAGGTGGGCCTGGGAGAGGAGGAGGCCGGGGAGGGGAGTGGTGAGCTAGTAATGGCAGGGAAAGGGGAAAAGCAAGGGATCTGACATTGATGGTGAGGAGGGCGTAGTGTTACTGGTCATGTTTGATCAACTGAAATGTATCTGAGAAGAATTACTGAGAAATGAACAATAGGTAAACATGATGAGGAAAGAAAAAGAGGAAAGAACAAGAAAGTAAAAATTAGATAGATAGATATAGATCTATATATGTGTAAATATATAAAGATAGGTATGTATAGAGCAAGGAAGTAGATGGATTTGGGGCCTCTACATAAATCTTACCTCACTACAAGAATGGTTTGTTCTAATAATGTGGCAATGTATGATAGTCACATTCACTAAACAATCACTGAAGACAAAATGGATGCATAAGCAAATGTAGTAAAGAAAGCTGATGGTTCCCAGGTATTAAAAGATACAATGCTAGGATCTTAACGACTTAAAGTTAAACAAGCAAAAATCTGCACAGCTGGTCCAACAGACAACATTATGATAGATGGAGAAAAGATTAAAGTTGTCAAATATTTTATTTTACTTAAATCCACAACCAACACCAATGGAAGCAACAATCAAGAAATCAAACAAGGTAAGACCCTGGGCAAATCTGCTGCACAAGAATGTTGCAGACAAATATGTCACTTTGAGGAGGAGGGGCACCTGATGCAAGCCATAGTGTTTTCAATTTTCTCACATGCAAGTGAAAGTTGGGCAACAAATTAGGAAGATTCGAAAAGAACCGAATACCATTTCCTCCAAATGTAAGACATCCCCCGAAAATAAGTCCTACTTACAGTTTTGCCTCTCGCTGAAATATAAGGCACCCCTCCGAAAATAAGACCCCCCTGAAAATAAGCCCCCCCCCAGCTAGCGTAACTCTGGACCATAGTGGTGGCACCGCCAAGCAGCTCACTGTTGACCACAGCACAGCCAGAGCAGACAGGAAGTACAAGGTTTCTTTTAATAAAACAATAAATGTGTACCATATTCTTCTTCATGGAAAAATAAGACAACCTCTGAAAATAAGACCTAGCGCATCTTTGGGAGCAAAAATTAATATAAGATACTGTCTTATTTTGGAGGAAACAGGGTATTTAAATGATGGCATTTCCTTGAATGTACCGTGGACTTCCAGAAAAATAAATGTGTCCTGAAAGAAGTACAACTGGAATTCTCCTTAGAAGCAAGGATGACAACCTTTGTGCCATGGACTTTGGCCATGTTACCAGGAAGAGAACTCACTCACTCACTCTTTGCCATCGAGTAGACTCCGACTCATAGCGGCCATGCAGGGAAGGACAGACTGCCTCTGTGAGTTTCTGAGACTATAGCTTTTCAGGGGCATAGAAGCCCCATTTTTCTCCCTAGTAGCTGCTGGTGGCTTTGAACTGCTGAACTTGCAGTTGGCAGCCCAACTCACAACCACTAAGCCACTAGAGCTCCACAGGCCCAGGGCAGGGTTTGGGGAGGAAAGACATCATGCTTGACAAAGTAGAGGGCCAGAGAAAGAAAGGAAGACCCTTAGTAAGGTGAATTAGCACAGTGGATACATGGTGTTGTTAGGTGCCATCAAGTCCATGCCGACCCACAGAGACCCTCTGCACAACAGAAAGAACACCTGCTCAGTCCTGTGCCCTTGTTCCCAGAACCGAGTCCATCGTTGCAGCCACTGTGTCAGTCCATCTCCGTGAGGGCCCACTACTGCACCGAGCACGATGGACACATACAGGACCACGGTGAGCACGGTGAGGGGCCAGGCAGGGTTTGGCTCCGAGGGACACAGGTCACTATGAGTGGGAACTCCTACTATAGTTCCATCAACAAACTTTTATAATCTGAGAAGTGGCCATGGCACCTGTGATCCTTTTTCCTACAATGCATAATCTTTCTGTAAAAGATATTGATCAGAAGAGAATGCCCTCAGGGATCTCCCACCTAGAAAGCCAAATTTCACAAATCAAATTGTCATTGCTAGACTGGTTAGCCTGTTTCAAGTCAATATATAAATGTTTCCTCTTCCTCTGTTTCATAGGGTCTAAGGTATTTCCCTATTCGTTTACTTTTTAAAATGACAATTATGACTAAATCAGATCACTTCAATCTTCTTCCTTAAAGTTTATAATCCAGAAAGTGTGATGGAGCCCAGGTGTACTCTGTAATACACAGGATGGCCACTCAGTCTTATTCCTCTGTACAGAATAGGCACCAATCATTTTCCACACATCTGCATAGTGACCTTTCTCAAATGAAAACCACCATACAAGATTACAGGAGAACCACTGGGCTGCTAACCAAAAGGCTGGTGGTTCAAACTCAGTAGCAGTCTCATGGGAGAAAGCTGAGGCTGCATGGTTCAGTAAAGAGCTAGTCTTAGAAACAATAGGGAACAGTTATATTCTGTCCTAAAGGGTAGCTATGTGTTAGAATCAACTTGATGGCAGTGAGTCTACTAGGCACAGGCTTACTATGGGATTTTTTCCTTTAAATTTTATTAAAATGTTTGTAGCAGTTTTATTGGCATATAAGTAACATACCATGCGATTTGATGCTTTCAATATATTAAAGAGTGGTGCAATCAGCACCACAATTTTAGATAATTTCCTTTATTAACTCCACATTCCCCCCACAACCTCTTCTCCCATAACCTTAAGAAACTATTTGTCTAGTTACTGTTTTTATAGATTAACCTATCCTAGATTTCCTATAAAGAAAGTCACAATAAATGAATGAATGAATGAATGAATGAATAGATAATAAATAAAACCCAATAACAACAAACTACAGAAAACCCTCAATGCAAAGGAAGCAGAAAAACTAGAAAAAAATTAAAATGAGTCAAAAAGGGAAACAAATGATGAAGTGTTAGCCTGTAACCTAACTTCATCTGCATTAATCTACTTTCCAATGCACTGTATCTGATAGCAAGCCTTTTGACATCCTTGGTCAATGCTGAGAAGGAATTCTCTGAAGGCTTAGTCCCCATGGGGACTCTGCAAGTGGCTTTGGGGTTTTACTGTCATCCATAGCCTTCCACAAACCTCGAAATTTATGCTCTAGTACAATTCTCTCCTCTGGTCTTGGATTTTATTATTTACAATCCTTGGATCATACAGGGTGATATACTTCTTCCATATAGATTTAGATTACACTTCACTTAAATGGCAAAAAAAAATGAAAGAGTAGCAAAATGAATAATAAAATTTTGTTTTAAAACAACCAACATCTAAGGCAGGGGTCCTCACACTTTTTAAACAGGGGGCCAGTTCACTGTCCCTCAGACCATTGGAGGGACAGACTATAGTTTTTAAAAAACCACTATGAACAAATTCCTATGCACATTGCACATATCTTATTTTGAAGTAAAAAAACAAACGGGGCAAAAACACCCAGCGGGCTGGATAAATGTCCTCAGCAGGCTGCATGTGGCCCGGGCAGTAGTTTGAGGACCCTGCTCTAAGGTTTGTAAGTGTTAAGAGCTTTACTAAAGAAGTTGCCTTAATCACCATCACAATGATATGTGTATGCTGTCTCCTTACAGATAAACCAATAGTTAAAAGGCTAAATACCCGTAAGTTACATAAAAAATACACACATACACACACGCGCGCGCGCGCGACATGATGGAAAAGATTGTTAAATGCAATCAAAGCTAATACTGTTTCCATCAAACCATCCACTGCCCAGGAGCCCGTGTCAGTGGTTACGGTTAAATGTAGAGCAGCACCCACTGCTGGACAGTGTGAACCCACGAGTTGTTCCCAATTGGAAAGGTATGGCATGGTGTTTTACACACAATTTTTCTTTTAAATCATACACGCACGAGCCATGGAAAATTTCAAAAACATCAATAATAAACCAAACTCACCGCCGCCGAGTCAATGCCAACCCACAGCAATCCTGCAGCACTGTCCTTTTGTGTTTCCAAGACTTTAAATCTTTGCAGGAGCAGACAGCCTCATCTTTCTCTCATGGAACCACTGGCAAACTTGAACCAATGACTTTGTGGTTAGCAGCTTCATGTACAGTCCATTATACAACTAGTGGGTTTAATTTCACACAAGAAAGCAGACTTCTTTCTTTTTTTCTTTCATTGGGAGCTCTTATAGATATTAAAACAATCCATAATTAAATTAGATCAAGCATAATTGTACAGTTGCTGCCACCATCATATTCAAAAAATTTTCTTTCTCCTTGAACTTTTTGATATCAGCTCCCCTTACTTCCCCCACCTTACCCGCCAAGAAGGAACCCTTATTACCCTGTTTCCCAGAAAATAAGACAGTGTCTTATATTAATTTTCACTCCCAAAGATGCGCTAGGTCTTATTTTCAGGGGATGTCTTATTTTTCCATGACGAATACGATACACATTTATTGTTTATTGCTTTATTGTCTTATTAAAAGAGACCTCGTACTTCCTGTCTGCTCCAGCTGCACTGTGGCCAACAGTGAGTTGCGTGCCACTGTGGTCCAGAGTCCAGAGTTACAGTAGCTTCGGGGGGACTTATTTACGGGGAGGTCTTATTTTCAGAGGGATGCCTTCTATTTCAGCGAGAGGCAAAACTGCAAGTAGGTTGTATTTTCGGGGGATGTCTTCCTTTCAGGGAAACAGGGTATTAATATAGATATATTGGCCATATCTGTTGTGTGTGTGCGTGCGTGCACGCGCAATGGGTTGGGTTTTTAAATTTTTATTAGGGGCTCATACAACTCTTATCATAATCCATACATACATCAGTTGTGTAAAGCACATTTGTACATTCATTGCCCTCATCATTCTCAAAACATTTGCTCTCCACCTAAGCCCCTGGCTTCAGCTCATTTTTCCCCTACCTCCCTGCTCCCCGGTCCCTCATGAATCCTCAATAATTTATAAATTTTTATTCTGTCATATGTTGCACTGCCTGATGTCTCCCTTCATGCACTTTTCTATTGTCCATCCCCCAGGGAGGAGGTCACATGTAGATCCTTGTAATCGGTTTCCCCTTTCCAACCCACTCTCTCTCCACCCTACCGGTATCCCCACTCTCACCACTGGTTCTGAAGGAATCATGTGTCCTGGATTCCCTGTGTGTCCAGTTCTATCTGTACCAGAGTACATCCTCTGGTCTAGCTGGATTTGTAAGGTAGAAATGGGGTCATGATAGTGGTGGGAGGGGAGGAACCTTTAGGAACTAGAAGAATGTTGTGTGTTTCATCGTTGCTACATCGCACCCTGACTGGCTCATCTCCCCCTGAGACCCTTCTGTAAGGGATGTCCAGTGGCCTACAAAAAATGGGCTTTGGGTCTCCACTCCACACTCCCCCCTCATTCACAATGCTATGATTTTTTGTTCTGATGATGCCTGGTGCCTCGTGATCACACGGGCTGGTGTGCTTCTTCCCTGTGGGCTTTGTTGCTTCTGAGCTAGATGGCCGCTTATTTACCTTCAAGCCTTTAAGACCCCAGACACTATATGGGCACCATCAACTTTCTTCACCACATTTGCTTCTTCACCCACTTTGTCTTCAGCTATTGTTGGGAAGGTGAGCATCATGGAATGCCAGTTTAATAGGACAAAGTATTCTTGCACTGAGGGAGTCCTTGAGTGGAGGCCCAATGTCCATCTGCTGCCTTAATACTAAACCTATAAATATATGCACATAGATCTGTTTCCCTACACTCATATAAATATATTTACATATGTACATTCCAGTCTTTGGACCTCTAAAAATACCCTTTGTTACCTAGTTCTTTCCTCTATTTCCTTTGACTTTCCTCTTGTCCCACTATCATGCTCAGTCTTCATTTGGGCTTCAGTAATTCCTCTTGGTTACATTACCCTTGATCACACCCTACCAGGCCTCCTACACCCTCCTCACCACTGATTTGGATCACTTGTTGTTCCCTTGTTGCTGGGTTTGTTAACACCACTACCTTTCCCCACACCTCCCCCTCTCCCATGTCCCCCCGGAACTGTTGGACCTGTTGTTTTCTCCTCCAGATTGTTCATCCAGCCTATCTTATTTAGACAGACCTGCGGAGATAATAACATGCACAAAAACAAGACAAAGCAAAACCAACCAACAAAATAAAACGACAAGCCAATGACCAAAAATCAAAACACAACAACAAGAAAGAAAAGCTTGTAGTTAGTTCAAGGACTGTTTGTTGACCTTTAGGAGTATTATTCAGTCGAGTCTGTTTGGGCTCCAAGCCTTGGCCCCAAAGTCTATTTTCAGTATTCCCTGGGGACTTTGTTGCTCTGTTCCCCTTGCTGTTCTGTTCCATGCCCTTAGTGTTTTGCCTTGGTGTGGTGGGATCAGATTGGGCGCAATTCCCACACCGTGTCTCCAGCGTTGTCCCCTGTAAGGCTATGGGTCAGTAAGGAATGTTGTGTCTCATAGTAGGGTCAGCCATGTGATCTTCTCTGTGGATTGGCTGCTCTGAGCAGGAACATTGTCCTCAAGGCTTGGTGGGCCAGGATGTGCTCCAGTCTCTCAGCCATATCTTATACCATCCAATGTATCCATTCGCCTACAATTCTGTTATTCATTCCCCTCGGGCAGGGTTATACAGTCATCGTTACTATAAATGCCCTCTTTCCCCTTTGCTCCCCCTCTTTTATATACGAACACACATGTCTGGGGAACTTGTCAGCGTGCTACTGACCCATAATCTCACAGGGGGCAGCCTACTCGTGAATGTGAGACCAGCAAAGTCCCTGCAGCCCTGCACTCTTGCTGCCCTTCTCCACAGGGCCAAGAAGACACACTGAGACCCTATGTCACCATCAGTTTTAGTACAGACATCATTCAGCTGTGGACAGCGTTTACAGCACTTCTGCCCAAACTCATTTGGCCTACTTCCTTTTCTTTTTTCCAGGAAAAAACAATTGCCCCCTGGCAATTAAAAATTGTTGTACTCTCGCCCATAAACCAGGGTGCAGGTAGATGTCTATTTGCCTTTGGAGCCCCCACCCCTTGCTCTCACTGTCCCACACCTTCCAGAAGTATTGCCCACTTTAGGAAACACTTCTCATAATTGCACGGAGCGACTGACTTTGCGGTTAGCAGACAAAGGTATAGAGCACTATACCACTAGCAGGTTTAATTTCAAAGAAGAAAGATTTTTTTTAAAGCTTTTAAAAGTATCTTGAATGACCTAGCAAGATTAAATCATGGCTTATCCAGGCAGTGAACAAACAAGCCTCACTTCAATTATCTTTTCTCTGTACCCCATTCCTTCTGAGCTATCGCTGTGTTCTCTTTAAATCCAAGAATGCTATATTTCTTCAGTTACATGTTTTGCCTATCACCTCGCACAGGACATGTGAGGCCCCACGTTGAATTTTATAAGTGACAAGCAGGGTCTAGAGACACACATACACTGTCCATGACTGACGTTCTCTATCAAAGCACAAGTAGAGGCTCGTTTCCTGGTCTGCTTTATAGCTTTAGGAAGGAAACGCTGCACGGCCAATTTCAATACAAGAAAAAGAAAGGAAGCCCGGTGTGAGAGTCCCTCTGGAAACCTCAGAGATTTCTTGGCTCCATTATACATTCCATTTCCAAAGGCACAAGTGTACAGAAAGCACAGAACCCCTACCTTATTTCAAAGCAGAAAACAACAAGAGCTCAGGCAAGAAAATTTAAAGAGGGCCACACTGCAAGGGGGGAAATGCTTCCTTTCCTCCACCCATGTTTCCATTGGCTGCCACCCACTGTCCTAAAATACTCTCCCAGATACTGGAGGGAATCAGTATATTCCTCTTCAAACAAGTCCTTAAGAATCACAAATGTGAGGAGCTGGGAGGTCTTGGAAAACCAGAGGCCACAGAGAGGAAGCACCACGGAGCAAAGATGTCTGTCGTTATTCTCAAACACATGGTGCTACATGCAGCACCTTGAGATCACAAATCCCATTTTATGCTTGTTGCGTGCTGGGGAGTCCGAGAACTCACTTGCTATTCCAGCAAGAGTACTCCCACCTCCCTCGGAGGTGAACTCATCAACTTGCACCAATAGCTCTGCTTCTTCAGTTGCCTAAGCAACCGACGTGCAAACTTAGTGGGTACTTCCTCTGTCTGACCTCTCCAGTCCTCTGGATTCTTTCTACCACTTCTGACCCAGGCAACCCCCCAGACCCTGCACCGGGAGAGCAAATGTGCAAGCCACTAGATTCCATGACACACCCACCACACTGTGAGCGGCAGAGTTCCTTGGAGATATGATCAGCCAGGAGCATGCGTACATTTAAGTCACCTTCTCCAGTCCTAACACTTGGCGATTATGGGCCTGCTCCTGGCAGTTCAGAGGCCGTTCTCTCCTTGAGGAAGTGTGTAGATTTAGGATAAGCCAGTGGGGTACTTTAGGAGCACATCCAGCCTGAAGGAGAGCACAGGAATGATCCGAGGAGCAGCAAACACTTGGTGCACAAGTACGATGAGCCTCACACAAGGCCAGTATGAGGATCTAGAGGATGACTGAAGACCCTGCTTATTGGATCAATTACAGTTCTCAGTAAAACACACAAGGCCCTTCACAAAGACTCCCCCCTGCCCTGGTTCTGCATCCTTTTCAGCACCGCCTCGCTCACTGTACACCAGCCCAGCTCATGATCCAGATCCCCACACGAGCATTCTAAGGAAAGGAGAACTTGGCCAACATGTCTGCATCCTGTAAGACAGCTAACTTGGCCTTTCAGAGTGCACACATGACCTACAGGTGCTGAGAGGAATGAACGTTGGCAGATACTTACGAATGTCTAAAAGGCACCCAGCACATGGCCGATGCCCTTGCCAATACAGGAAAGAATGAGGTGTCCAGTAAGAAGCATGCAAGAACCCCTCTGCCTTATGCCCACCATGGAGAAGCCTTCCGCAGCGAGGAAACACGGTTTCTGTCCCCGTGCCAAAAACAGGTTGAAACAAAGCATAATCGATGCCACTGAATGAACGCATATAGAAGGCGCGGATTTGGAGACTGTTTTGTATTTAAAAATCATCATCCTCATCATGCAGTAATTAGTACAAGGAGAAAGAAAATGTTCTAAAACGGACTGTGGAACTCTTCTTTGTAAGACTGAATTGTATGCTATGTGGAAGAAGTGTCAATAGAAAAAATTTAGTGGGTGATAGCAGTGCAGTGTCTGCCTTCTAAGGTGACAGCGAGGCACTGGATGAAACACGTGTCTGCACCAAGTGCATTCCCCACATCAGAGTTCCCTAAATAACGCAGCTCAGTAGAGAAAGCGGGCCAGGCCCACACCAAAAGGAAAGGGAAGACGGATTCCAAGCCTTTTAAAAATACAGGTAAAGCGCCCTAATACTGACTACAAGTGCAAGACACCCCAGTCGCAAGCGTTTCTATGAAGCGACCAGAGTCCCCTTCACTGTCCTGTCTCTTTCCGTGACAGCACGTGTCCTTGCCGGTCCCCATAAACTCAATCCCCACCATGGCAACTGTGTGTGCAGAATAAGATTGTTCCCCAGCGTGGTCCTCCTCCCCCACTCCTCGTCTCCTGCTCCTTTTCCCTTCTCCTTTTTCTCCTCCTTCCTCCAACTTCTTATTCCGATTCAGATAATGGTGAACAGAATTTCACACTCAAAAATTCACACACATTTTTTTCGTGTGACTAAGTGTAATGGTCACAACACCACAACACTGAGCCCATCTCCTCCCTGTGACCCTGCTGTCCTAGCTCTTCCTCAGATAAATGCAAGGTGTGCATGCCTCCCTGCTACTCTTATTCCCTCATAGGTCTGTTGTTGGCGGGAAATTGAGTGTGGAAGTGAGTTCCCTTTCAGACCTGCGAGGGGTCTCAGGACCCCAGTCTTGGGTCCGCGAGTCTCTGTCTGACCGGTGAGGATGGTCTGTTTTATGAATTGAGTTCTGTTCCACATTTTTTTTTGGTCCAAGGCCTTTGAAGGGGAACTTTTTAAGAACAATCCCACTGGATTTCCAAAGCTGTGATCATTCAAAAGCAGCTAGACTGCACTCACGAGAGGCCCCGCTGGGTGGTTAGTGCGGTATTGAGATCATCTGCATGTGAGTGACAGCTAACTCAAGAGGAGATTTGCAGGCTACAGCTACCATTACAGCCTAGGAGGCCATAGGGCTCCTAGGATATCTGAGTTTATTTCCACAAAGAATACTCTGGAAGGTCAATTGGGGACACAAATGACATCCCACCCTGGTTCTCCTCCTTCACAGACCAGCTGCGTGCCATGGGGATTTAGACATGGCACCAGACCTCTCTAGGGGCCTCAGACCCCATGTGTGTACCAGCAGGCAAGCTGATGCAGAGCCCTGAAGGTGCCTCTGCGGCTGCAGGAGGATTCAGGAAAAATTGAAAGAAGGGTCTCAGTCCCGCGCCCTGACGTAGACAGGGTACGCTATTTCATTCGGGAGCATAGCAGGGGAGGGGATGAAAAGATCTGCTGCCAAAGGGGGGGAAGTTTGCAAATACATGGACTTCATAAATACTAATCCCCTACTCAGCCTAGCGCACTCTCCTTCTAATCTAACCACTGTGAACAGACTCTGGATCCAGCTTTCTCCAAGTAAAATCATGCCACCTGCCCTCGTGTAAGGAAAGGAAAAAAGACACATGAACTCCCCTAGTTTGCAAGCATGCGGCTGAAATGGGGTAAGTGGCATGTTTCAGCCCGCCCTGGCCAGATGATCCTGCATGCCCTGCTATGAGATTCATCAGAATGACCACTAAATTGGGAAAGAGCCATTCAGCTAAGGCCTCTTTGAGAAATGAATGACGGTTACATGAATTTCCCCAGAATAGTGAACCCTGAGGCCGAAACCACATCAAAGTGCCAAGAACTTCCCAGTATGAGTCAGAGAAGAAGGTGGCCATGTATGAGGTAGAAGACCTGACCCTAATAATGCTACAGAGCAAGCTAGAGCTCCGCCAGTCATTGCATATGTAGAACCAGGCCTTATTTGATCACGGTTTAGGTGCCGCAGAGGTGACAGAGATCTAAGCCATTTGAGCTACGGTGACAGGGAGTGGACTACGTCCTAACCACAGAAAAGAGGAGGCAGCTCCTGCTGCAGACACTGATGTTCTCAGAAGCCCTGGGTAGGGTGCTGTGAGTTGGAATCATCTCAGTGCAGATGGCTCTACCTAAAGCACAACGTTGTCCCCACTCCAAAATGGGGCAGAAAGATGGGAAAAGAAAGCAAGGAAGATCCGTCCCTCCCTCCCTTTTACCTCTATCATTTAGTTGACTTTTGTCCTCAAAAATTCCCTTTTGACTCGCTGAATCTTTTACCAGCCTTCCCATAGACACAGTATACAGAGCCTCCAGCTTCAAAGGGGACTGCAGAGGCAAAGCCGGGAGGTGATCAAATTCCAACATCCCGGCTCTACGTGGTGGCTGCCCACGACAGACACTCTGCACGGCTGCTGCTGCTTCCATCTGTCAAATTCCAGTGAAATGCGACAGAAACCTTCTGGCAAATCCACGTGCTTCCCTGGGATTTCAGCCTACCTCCCTCTAGTCCAGTTTGTCACTGAGGAATGGCACGTCTAAAATTTGGTGGCCTCAACTGTAATCCCCCAAAAGAAGAGCAAGTATGTGGTGTCAAGGTGCAGAGAAAGAATACACGTTGACATTTGGTGGTGTGAGAGGGCAGGTGGCAGATGGCCCAGTACTGTACGGCTGCACGTTTGGAGAGAGGGTGGAAGGAAAGGAAGCCCTGCCTCTGACCAACAAGAAAACCTGTCGCAGAGCAGACACTAGGCAGCAGGAGCTGTCGTGGTGGTGGAGCGTGGCCATATTTAGAGGGACTGTTGGGAGTCCACAAATATGTTCAGGGAGCCAACTCAGAGGGAAGGGGTGTAGGCTGAGGTGCTGTGGGGGGACCTGGGAAAACCAAGCAGTGTGTCCAACCCACGCCCCTGCCAATTCCATAAGACACCCTGTGCAGTACCAGGCACTTTAGGGGACACATGCCAAAATGAGCAATAGTCAGGCCAGCTTACCTCAGAGGAGCAATCATGTCCAGGATCTGCCTATACACAATCACATCTGTGTCAGTCTGGGTTGACCAGAGAAACAAATTCAGGGAGGCTCATATGTGTATAAGAAAGAGTTTTATAGACAATAGCAATGGAATATTGCGAAAACACCCCAGCCCAGTCCAGATCAAATCATAAGTCCGATATTAGCCCATATGTCCAATACCAATCTAAAAATTCTCTTCAGACTCACAAGACACATGTAATGACCCCAAATGCAGGAAGGTCACAGGACAGTGGGTGGAAAGTCTTATGTATCCAGTGGCGGTGGAAGCATCTCAGCCCTGCTAGGGCTCTAGCTACATTGGCATCACTCCATGTGGCTTGTCGTCAGAAATGTCTCCCAGGGAGTGAGTGTATCTGGCCTCAGTGAGGTCATCAAGCTACGACCTGACTGACAACCCTTCTGGACTGCTAGACTCCACCTCTTCACAAGTTGACACCAGAGTAGCTAAAGAGTTCCTTCATCTCCCAGTAAGTGAGCCCAAGAGGAATTTTTTTAATGCCATTAATTTAATTCAAAACCAAACCCACTGCCATTGAGGACAGGTAGAACTCCCTGGTGAGTTTCTGAGACTGAAACTCTTTCCAGGAATAGAAAGCTATATCCTTCTCTCAGATAGTGGCTGGCAGTTTCGAACTGCTGACCGTGTGGGTACCAGCAGTGTATCTACTACACTCCCGGAACTCCTTAAAATTCATTTAACGAGTATCTACATATTCCATAAGTGCCTTTGGTGGACAGGCACTCTCAAAGCTTGATTGGATGACTGTGCTTTGTGCCAACACTGTGGCCTACTGATAAGCTAAGTAAATCAGTGACCCCAAGGGCTGAGCAAGACAAGTGTTGAAGGAGGCAAGTGTAAGAAGACAGAGAAAGAGCTTCTAACTCAGACAGCAGCCCAGGGGAACCTGCCTGTGCACAGAACTGCAGGCCAGGAATCACCACTGGTTCCTCTGGAAAAAGGATAGACTGCAACTCTTTCCCGGTGTAGTTTCCGTCAGGTGTGTGCTGGGGGCCTCCAAATGCCTGGAGATGTATTTTGCTAGGGACTGCCTCGTGGGTTCACATGGAGTCCAAACTTTGCCCTTCAGGACACGGAGTCATGACTAGAGTTTTAAGCATAGTACCTTGATAAATTTATCATTTTGGAAAGATTATTCTGGCAGTATTACAACAGGCAGAGTAGTTTTGTTTCAGGTGAGTAGTAATTGGAACCTCGCCTGCACATTTCCGTGGTGGCACTGTGGGTTAGGTGATGGGTTGCTAATCTCAAAGTCAGGGGTTCAAACTCACCAGTCATGTTGAAGGAGAAAGATGAGGCTGTTTGCTCCCATAAAAATTGATATTCTCGGAAAACCTATATATAGGGTGGCTAGTATGAGTCAGAATCCACTCTGTGTCAGTGATTTTATTATGGTTTACTGAAAGGCTATCACATACTGTTTGAGGGAAGTGGGCTGTGGACCTCCAGGACACCCATACATGTAGAGGCTTTTTCTT
This sequence comes from Tenrec ecaudatus, assembly GCF_050624435.1. Classification (NCBI taxonomy): domain Eukaryota; kingdom Metazoa; phylum Chordata; class Mammalia; order Afrosoricida; family Tenrecidae; genus Tenrec; species Tenrec ecaudatus. Next base: position 166,521,625 of record NC_134537.1, read on the forward strand.
ATTTTGAAGTTGAGCAGCATCTCAGCTACCACAAGATTAAGACAGAGCATTCCGAGGATATGCCTGGGTTGATACTGAAGTGGGAGAAGTCCTAGTCTTAAAATGCAGTAGATCCAAGAAGCAACTGCAAAGTAACCCACATGTGGCTTTGAAATCCAGTCCACACACATCTGCCAACCTCGGCATGATTCAGTGCAAACCAGGAGTTAATCACAGCCCTGCTTGCAGGGGAGTTGAGGAGATTATTGTGAAATGCCAACCCAAAAGAAATCCAAGAATACTAACCATCTGAAAATGAAAGAACTCTAGCAGAGAGAGAGTAGGTGCATCTGACCCGACGTCAGCACTACCCCTCAATTCTGGGTACCTACTCTATGTCAAGCAGTGTAACAGGCGATGTGGCTGCGAAGACAATCGAGGAACACAAGTCTCCTCGAGGAGCTGCTGCTATGGCTGTGGTCTGTTGATTCGGACTCACGGTGGCTTCTAGGGCAGCGTGGAACTGCCCCCATTGAGTTTCCCAAGCTGTAAGCTGTATGTGGGCAGATCACCCGCAGGCCAGTATTTAATCACTGTGCCTCCTATCCCAGAACTGAACCGAGAGGACACCTCGGTGTCAAACCCATGCCTAGGTGAATTTGACAGCTCCTTACCATGCAATCTGGGATATTTTGGAATATCCTTATGCCAATATGCCTTAAAAAGACTCTGAGGGGGGGAAAAAAAGACTCTGACACACTGTCTTTTTAAAGGTCCCGAGGCTTCACAGTCATGTCATATTTTTATAGTTCATTTCAGAATAGTCGAGAGCTGTACAGATTCTGTGCTCACTCTGAAATTAACTAGCATTTAAGTGCACTGATTATAGCTGCAAACATACTTCTTGGTCCAGTATGTGGTTGGAGAGGTGGATGGGCAAGAAGCTGGGGAACTTGACAGCATAAAAATAGCATGCGGTCTGTCTGTCTGAAAAGAATCAATCCTCTGTGACTAAGAAAGGGCCTGTAGCAAACAAAAGTCAGAATGAAGCTGGGTTTCTGTCACCATATCCTGCTACTGGGTACTCACCAGCTCTTTTGCAATCTGGGAGACACAGCTGACAGACACAGAGCTGGGGGCTGAAACAGAACAGGTGAGGAGGCTTGGCATTTGGGGATCACCCAAGGAGATTTAGCAATCAGGATCACCCAGGCAAAACTTCTGGACATGACACTAGATTTAAGGAAAATAACTCAAAATAAAACCACACCGATCATTTTCTAATTGGCTTTGGCCAAAGTAGCACCTGTACTCAAGGTTGTGGAAATGAGTTATAAGTGGCGGGGAGAGTCACAGGAGACTGTACAATGAGCTCTGATCCAATCACAAGTCCTCTGAACTTCTAATTCTTCCACTGCAGAACTGTAGGGGCTGAAATTAAACTGCTTCTGGAGGTTCTGCAGGTTAGCCCAAGCTGCTCCCATCTGATTGGCTGTGTTCCCTTCTTTTTTCCTTTCTTTTTCTTTCCATGACACTGGCTTGCCACATAAGACTTCCTTTCAGAAAAGAAAAAGCAAACACAAACAAAAAAGGACATTACACCACCTCTGTCTTAGTTAGTAGTGGTGCCACATCAGAAAGATCATGGGAAGAAAGGCTTTAACAAACAGAAATGCATTTCCTTCCAGTTTCAAGGGCCAGAAGTACACATTAAGCGCACCAGCTTTGGAGAGAGGGGAAGCTTTCGTTCTTGTCAGCCCTGGAGGGAAGGTCTCATTCCCTTTCAGCATCTGTGGTCCCGGTGTCCCTCAGAGATTGCTAACTGTCTTCACCCAGTCTTCCCGAGTCCAAATGGTTCTCCAGGCAGAAACACCAGGACCTAAGAGAATAGTCCTCATCCTTGCTGACACTCAGGACTCTCTCTCTTACTCCACGGCAGGGAGAAGAGCGAAGGTTTTGCTGCCATCCCCCAGGGACACTGCGTCCAGGTGGAAGCAGGCCTGTAACCTGAGTAAGGATGGTGAGGTTTTCTTCAGAAGGTGAGGCCAAATCAAGCCAAACTCACTGCCGCTAAGTCCATGCAATATCTCATCCTAATTCTGCCTCCTTAGCCTGACACACCTAACCTCTCCTTCTTTAATATAACCTAATCCAGGCTCATTAAATACAGGCTGAGGCCTCTCTCAGAGGACTGGGATCATGGCTTAGCCAATTCGACACACAATCTGATCCATGGCAAACACCAAAATAAGCTTTGAAACCCACATTCCGCACACTCTCCACACGTTTCTTTAAGCTCCACTTCCTAAATTTCTGTACCCAGACACATCAGTGATGCCTTACAAAATATGTCCAGAAAAAAGGGGGATGTCTTATCTTGTCCAAATATCTCTGTACCAGGGGCACCTAATAAACTCATCCGATAACGAAACCCTGATGTGTCTCAGAATTTCAAGTCACTATGAAAAATGGAACCAGGAAAGTGATTTCACCATCTTTGGGGGCGATGGGGCATAAGTCATAAGTGTCACTTTGTAAATGCTGATGCTTGTTCACTTCAAACAATAAGGAGAAAATAAAACAACTGGGAAAAATCTAACCCATTACCCTTGGTAGTAACTAATGTCAATGTTGGGGGGGGGGGCTTGTGGGTTGTTGTTTTTGTGTTTTGTTTTTTCTTTTCTTTCAATGTTGTGCTTTGTGTACACGATATCTTAAGTTTCTCTTCTTAAATACAGCTTAGCTCTGAATCACTCATATAGTTCTAATTAACCCCCCCAAATCTTGTCTATTCTGATCATTTTTGTACCCACCTAACTGGCATTCTACCTAAGTGTCATTGTTACTTGATACCAATGAACAGACAATTCCCCTCGCTGGTACTCTGACTCTGAAATGGATCTTTAACCCCCAAACAAAAACCAACGCGAAAGCAAGCCCGATACCATACAGCAGGCGCCGACTCAGAAACCCCATGTGTAACAAAGGAGCGCCAACGGCAGGATCTGCTGACCAGTGCAAACCCACCAGTCCAGAGAACGATGAGACTGTCAATTCTCATGAAAAAAAAACTTTTTTATTAGTTTGGACTAATATATGTAACGTATCATTCCATATTTCAGCCACGTCAAGTAGAATTGGACAATCATTTCTGGCCATTCTTTTTACATGGACTCCTTGACATCGTCTCCCTTTTACACTTACTCCCCCCGCCCCAAACATCTTCTTTGACTTGCTGTCCCTATAGGTTCATCAACCTGAGTTTCATAGACTGAAAAACAGAAAAGCATGTAACACAGCTTCAAGAGGGTGACCTCCGTCGACATAGCACCTTGGAGATACACTCTACTCTGAACAAACAAAAACCACACAAAATAATACAAACCAAAAATACAGTGAAAATTTTAAACCAGATCAGGGACAGCCTGATAAAAATGGTATAGTCTCAGAAACCCAAAGGGGAAGCTCTATCCTGTCCTATGCTGTCACTCTGAGTCAGAATCAACTCAGGGGTAGGGAGTTTGAGTGTTTCAGTATAAAGATTCCTTCACTAGACAACACCTAAAGTGTGATTAAAACAAAATCAACTATTGACTCCGCTAATGCATGATTCTTTTCCTGCCTCATTTAATCTGTTGGCACGTCTTTCTCTAGTGTTTCTCATTTGAATTAATGTCCCTTTTAGAGGCCATATTTCTTTTTTTGAAATGGCAATGGTTGAAGGGATCAATTATCAGGCATCAAAGAACAAAAAATCATATCATTGACTGCACACCTCCATGATAGGATCGCTGAAGACAAATGGGTGCATAAGCAAATGTGGCGAAAAAAGCTGATGGTGCCCGGCTATCAAAAGAGATAGTGCCTGGGGTCTTAAAGGCTTGAAGGTGAACAAGCGGCCATCTAGTTCAGAAGCAAAGAAGCCCACATGGAAGAAGCACACCAGCCTGTGCGATCACGAGGTGCCAAAGGGACCAGGTATAAGGCATCATGCAAAAAAACCAGATATATATATATGTATATATGTGTGTGTGTGTGTAAATATGTGTACATATATACCATATTGAATGAAGGGGGAGGTGCAGAGTGGAGACCCAAGGCCCAAGTGTCGGCCACTGGAGATCCCCTCATAGAGGGGTTTAGGAGAGGAGATGGGTCAGTCAGGGTGCGAGGTAGTACCGATGAAGAACACAGCTTTCTTCCAGATCCTGGATGCTTCCTGCCCCCAACTACCATGATCCGAATTCTACCTTGCAGGACTGGATAGGGCAGAGGCTGTACACTGGTACATATGAGGGCTGAAGGTACAGGGAATCCAGGGTGGATGATACCTTCAGGACCAAGGGTGTGAGGGGCGATGCTGGGAGAGTGGAGGGTGAGTGGGTTGGAAAGGGGGAACTGATTACAAGGATCCACATGTGATCTCCTCCCTGGGAGATGGACGGCAGAGAAGGGTGGGGGGGGAGACCCCGGACAGGGCAAGATATGACAAAATAACAATATATAATTTACCAAGGGCACATGAGGGAGGGGGGAGTGGGGAGGGAGCGGGGAAAAAAAGAGGACCTGATGCAAAGGGCTTAAGTGGAGAGCAAATGCTCTGAGAATGATTGGGGCAGGGAATGTGCGGATGTGCTTTATACAATTGATGTATGTATAGGTATGGATTGTGGTAAGTGTTGTATGAGCCCCTAATAAAATGTAAAAAAAGAAAAGAGAAAGAAAATGATTAGGGCAAAGAATGTACAGATGTGCTTTATACAATTGATGCATGTATATGTATGGATTGTGATAAGAGTTGTATGAGCCCCTAATAAAATGTTTAATTAAAAAAAAAGAAATGGCAATGGTTGGTGGTGATGTCACAGACACTCCTGAGTAAGGGAGGGGTCTTTTGTTACAGCTGGATGATGCCGCCTGGGTGCCATAGCCTTGGTGTACAAGAGAGGGAGCTATAAGAGCAGAGTCAACTCCTCCCTGGCCCTTTGCCTTCTGCAGGAGCTGGATCCTGGTCTGGTTCCTTGATCAGTCTCCTGTTGCACAGCATGCTGATCCCAGGAGCCATCAGTCAACTGCTGATGGTGGGTTTATTTGGCTGACTTTGGACTTCTGCATCCACCAGCCTGTGCCACCTGCTGTCTCTCCTTAGTCAGCCTACTTCCTGTTCATCAGCTTCTACAAGTCAGAAGAAGCCTGACTTGAACCGACTGGCCATTTCTTGATATAAACCTCTTTCTACATATAACACACACAAGCATCACTGGTGTGCTTCCAGAAAAGACCCAACTCAACACTCTTGTTTTGTTTGTGCGTTATTTTCATAATTCCTACTAGTGTTCTGTAGGTTTCCCTTACATCTTACAGACATACGTAGGTGTGTGTGTATATGATCCATTGATCCTTATTTGATTTGTCAAAGTCTGCATTATTATGACAGGTAACCAAATTTGAGCTTGTACTGAAACTGACAGCTTAAATTCAGTAGTATAGAATATTACATAAGACTACTAATTGAGATCACTTCAGGTAGATGAACCCAGAGAAAGTCTTGCTGATTGGAGTTTGTCAATCACAAACAGATAAATATAGCATGAGACCACGGTGAGGATGAGTTAGTTAGTTTGTTGTGCCAATAAACCTGGCCGATAAACACATGTGGGGTTAATTGAAGGGCGGAGGGATAAATGGCTCAGTGATCCTTGCCTTTCTAGTTTCCGGGTCTCTTGCTTTCTGATGGTTGGACCAGGGTGCAGCTGCATTAGCCAGTTCCCTGCTTTAGCTGGTGGGGCTCACTTCCTGAGAAGAAGCCACATGGACCTGCCCCGATGCAGCCCTGGGTTCTGAAGCAGCCGTGTGGAGACCCCCGTCAGTGCTGAGATGCTTACACGTTCACTAATTCTGCTTTCCTCCTGCAGTCGGCATCATTGCGTCCATTTTGTGAGATGGAGGAAGACTTTGTGGATTGGTGTTGGACATGTGGGTTAATGGGTTTCTGTTGGACTTGTGAGCTTGGGCAGCACTGGGTTGGGATGTTTTCTTGAGGCGCACTTAACCTTTCTAAAAAACTCTCTCTTATACATGAGTTTCTGTGGATTTGTTTCTCTTAAGTACCGGACTGACACAGAGTATCACAATCAGGGTAAAGGCTTACACACCACAGCAAGCACACTTTGCAGGCTCCCACGATGAAGCAATAAACTAGAAAGTTGAAAAGGAATTGGGGGGAGGGGGGAACACGGCTGGATAGACTATTGAGGCGGTGGGTTGATGACTGGTTTGAACTGGCGAATGCAGCTGAAATGTAAGTAATTCACAATAAAAATTTATTTTAAAAAGAAATACTGATGAGGAGGAAAGTAGAATAAAAACTTGCATTCAGATACTTCTGGAGATGCGGGCACTGAAGCAGCTGTGGGCGAGGTCCATAAGGTGCAAACTAAACTCTAACTGCCCTGGACGAGAGGCTTTCCCTCGTGTGGCAAGAGCAGCGAAGGAGGAGCAGGGATGCGAAGACAAGTGCAGACGGCTTCACCATTTCAAAATGTTACCCCCCAAATTTACCTGATGGCACTGGGGCACCTTAAAGAAAAAGATCACTTAACTCTGCGTGGACTCATTCTTTTCCTTGTTTATCATTTTATTGGGGCTGGTACAGCTCTTATCACAATCCATCCATCCATTCATTGTATTAAGCCTGTTTGTACATATGTTGCCATCATCATTTTCATTCTACTTCCGCCCTTGGTATCAGTTCCTCTTTATTTGTTCCTCTACCAGGAACCCTTGATAATTAAAAAAAAAAAAAAATTTCCCCATGTCTTACACTGACCTCTGCCTCTCATCACCCAGTTTTCTGTTGCTCAGCACCCTGGGGGTGAGAGGGTTAGTACATCGATCATTGTGATTGGTTCCCCCTTGCTTCACCCTACCCTCCTGGTATCACTACTGTCATTCTTGGTCTTGAGGGGTTTATCTGTCCTGGATTCTCTGTGTTGTGAGCTCTTATCTGTACCCGTGTACATACGCTGGTCTAGCTGGATTTGTGAGGTAGAATTGGGGTCATGATAGTGGGAGATGTGGGGGGAACATTAAAGAACTAGAGGAAAGCTGTATGTTCTATCAGTGCTACATGGAACCCTGACTGGCTCGTCCCTTCCTTGTGACCCCTCTGTTAGGGCATGTCCAATTGTCTATGAGTTTGGGGTCTCCACTGTGCCGCCTTCCCCCTCGTTCACATCAATATGATTGCTCTGTGTCTTTGATGCCTGATATTTGATCCCATCAACACCTCATGATCACACAGGCTGGTGTGCTTCTTCCATGTGGGCTGAGACTCGCTCTTTAGTAATAATCAAAATCTTCAACTAGTGGACGGGTATTAAAGAGTATATGTACTTTAGCAATACCTGTTTTCCTGCTCAGCTGCTTCAGCATCACAGGGATGGAAACTTTTCCACACGCTTCATAGGAAACCATCCATCCCCTTACTCTTGACCATCTTCTTTAAAGGAATCAAGAATTTTGTCTCCATATAACCAGCATCTTAAGCCTATTGGGTTTAAAATGAATTTCCCTTTTGGAAAGCTTTCTAGAAGCTCTTCAGTGCTTGTAAAGAATCTCTTGATTCGTTTGTTCAAAGCACAGCAGGAAACACTATACTCTTCCGTTACTTTACAGTGAGTACTTCTGCTTCTCTTATCTTTTTGTTTCAAATGTTATATTGTCAAGCTGTTCTAGGAAAGCCGCCTTTTATTGGCCACTCCAGCCCATCTCCTTCAGGGATGGCTGGCCACATAAATATCTGTTTAAATTCTTTCATCTGAAGAAACACAAAGACTTCATCCAGTTGATGATACTCAACTTGATCTTTAGCATTCTCTTCGATCCATGATTCAATAGAAGTCTGGGATTCAATTGTCTGGGAGAATTATTTCCATCTGCATAAAACAGAGCATCCCAACAGCTCTGGTTGTTCTGAGAGCTAATTCCCAGGTAAACACACGGTAAATATATGCAGCTAATCCAAAAGGAACAAATGAGAAAGTATCGCTCCCAGCTACACTCCTATCAATCTTGACTGTGCCTCACCAAAAGGGCAGCCGATGTTAAAACCGTGTGTACATAGTCACACCAAAAAGAAAAGCCCAAAGGAACAGTGCCCAAAGGACAAAGAGTAGGAAGGCAGCAGGGTTTGGAAGCCAGACAGTTGTTGATCCAAGACAGTGATGGTCCCTTTTTGCGGCTGCTCTTTCTGCCGTGATGCAGACAAGGTACCTCGTAAACGGGCAGACTACACAACAATGGAGAGAGATGCTATCCTGAAAATTTTCTGGTTTCTACCCCAGAGACACAAAGCTGGGTCACACAAACACGACACTGAAGCAATTATGAAAAGCCATGCTTGCCCATGTTATTGACGATGTAATTCACACGTCCTCTAATTGTGTGGAAAGGCCAACATCAAGAGTCATCGTAGCCACTGAAATGGGACTCCAGTGTCACAGCTCTATTAATTCCTAGAGAACCACTACAGTGTGGAAGGATTCCTTCCTATTTTAAAAGACTGACAGATTTCCATTTTCTATGCACATATTTCTATGTGCCGTGTGTATTCCTTAACGGTTATGCCGTCCAGTGTGCGGGGTCTACATGTTGATTATGCTGTTTCACTGTTGAACATTCAAAGCTCTTTGTCTGAATTAGAGAAACCAATGGCTTCATTTGAAATGTGCCCCTGGTGCCAGTTCCTCAGCCATCACATTTCTGACACACTTTCTCTGCATTCAGGGGCCTCCAGGTGGGATTTTGAGATGATAAGTGTTTATGGGAGAAGAAAGTCCCATCATTCTCCCAAAGTAATGACCAGGTCTTGATTTCTTCCAAAATTTCAAGATCAGATCATTCAAATCATATACAAAATCTTTCAAGAAGCAGAGGGGGGGAAAGCAAAATAGAAAAATCCCCTCTCAAATCAGACAAAAGCAATAAGAGAAAGGAAACACATAGGCCACGTTTACTCATGAGTAGAGAAGCAAAGTTTTTAAACAACATAGTAGCAAATAGACTCCAGATGGGTATTAGTTGAACAAGCTGCACTCTTTCAAGGATTGCAAGTAAGTTTAACACTGGACTAACCTATAAGTATAATATAACACACTACTAAGAGGAAAATCTTAGGACACGCACAGCCACCTTAATGCAGATGCAGAAAAGTCTGATAAAACTCAACATGCGTTTATTATTAAAAAGATAAAAATACAGAGTTACAACACAAACAGAAAAGAACTTCTTTAACCTAACAAAGGACATTTGGAAAAAGTTACAGCAAGCATTTTACTAGAACATTCCTTATTAAAAATTAGGGGGAAAGGAAAGGATATCTTTGATTCCTCTTTTAATTCAACATTGTAAAAGAGGCCCCGACTCAAACAGGAAAATAAACATGCGTACATATATGTTGAGAATTGAGAAGGAATGTATAACACGTATACAAAATCCATGCAATTTATAGACAAAAGAGGACAAGTAGTAAATGTCCGGCCAGGAGTCAGACCAAGGGAAGCCTTCAGTTGATAACATGCATCCAAGGTCGTGTCTTTCCGCTCAATCTGTGTGTTCGGCAAATAATAGAGAGCTTGCACTATCTGAAGGAAAGTGTGGCATCAGGAAGGAAGAAGGTTTATTAACAACCTGTGATTTACAAAAGACACGGCCTTGCGTGCTGAAAACAAAAAGAACCTGAAGCACTATTGAGGAAAATCAAAGACGGTGGCTTTAAGCATAGATTGCAACTCAATGTAAAGAAAACTGAAATCTTCCCAACTGGACCAATAGACAACATCATGATATATGGAGAAAAGTTTGAGGTTGTCAAGGATTTCATTTTTTTTTTGATCCACAATCAATAATCATGGAAGCAGCAGTTAAAAAAAATCAACACATTCAACAATTCAGTCATATTGAGAGGGGTTGTGCAATCACCACCACACTCAGCTCATTGAAGAGAAAATTTCTCAAGGTACAATAGCTTTATGTTTTAATATTTCATTATTGAACAAAGTTCCTAGGATTTTGTAGCAATACATTCTGACTTACTTTTTATCTGTATGATACACAACCTTTTAATGTACTTTTGTATGCAATTTTATACTTATAAAAATATTTAGAATATTAAAAAAGTCAAACATGTCACATTTGGTATATCTGCGGCTCAAGACTTCTTTAAAGTGTTGCAGGGCTGCCCCACCAGACTGGACTGGAAAACACTCCTAAGGGCCAACAATGATCCTTGAACTAACTACAAGCTTTTCTTTTGTGAAGTGTTTTTGTTCTGTTCTTTGTCAGTGGTTTGTTTTTGTTGTTTTGTTGTCTGGTTGTATACTGTTGCTTTGTTTTCCTCTGTCTTGTTTTCGTGCATGTTAGTGTCTCCACAGGTCTGTCTGAATAGGACAGGCTGGATGAACTATCTGGAGGAAAAACAATGGGACCGACAGTGCCCGGGGGACTTGGGGGGGGCGGGTATGGGGGTAAGGAAGTGGTGTTAACAAACCCAGGGACAAGGGAACAACATGGGACCCAAAATGGTAGTGAGGGGGGAGTGGCAGGCCTGGTGGGGAATGATCAAGCGTAAGGTTGCGTAGAGAAGAGGTATAGCTGTAACCCAGGTGGGGACGGAGCATGGTAGTAGGGCAGGAGGAGAGTCAAGGGAGATGGAGGAAAGAGCTAGGAGTCAAGGGGCATTTATGGAGGTCTACACAAAGACATGTGCATGCAAATATATATATGAGGATGGGGAAATAGATCTATGTGTCTATATTTATAGGTTTAGTATTAAGGTGGCGGAAGGACCTTGGGCCTCTACTCAAGCACTCCCTCAATGCATGAATACTTTCTTTTATTAAATTGGCACTCTACGATGCTCACCCTCCCAACACAACTGCTGAAGCCAAAGTGGGTGAACAAGTAAATGTGGTGAAGAAAGCTGATGGTGCCCGGCTATCAAAAGAGATAGTGTCTGGGGTCTTAAAGTCTTGAAGATAAACAAGCGGCCATCTAGCTCAGAAGCAACAAAGCCCACATGGAAGAACACACCAACCTGTGATTGTGTGGTCCCAAAGGGATCAGTTATCAGGCATCAAAGAACAAAAAATCATAACATTGGCTGCACACCTCCATGATACAATCGCCGAGGACAAACGGGTGCATAAGCAAATGTGGCGAAGAAAGCTGATGGTGCCTGGGTATTGAAAGAGATAGTGTCTGGGGTCTTAAAGGCTTGAAGGTGAACAAGCAGCCATCTAGCTCAGAAGCAACAAAGCCCACATGAAAGAAGCATGAACTGATTAAAAGGATCCACATGTGACCTCCTCCCTGGGAGAGGGACGGCAGAGAAGGGGGGGAAGGGAGACTCCGGATAGGACAAGATATGACAAAATAAAAATCTATAAATTATCAAGGGCTCATGAGGAAGGGGGGAGCGGGGAGGGAGGGGGGAAAAAAGAGGACCTGATGCAAAGGGCTTAAGTGGAGAGCAAATGCTTTGAGAGTGATTAGGGCAAAGAATGTACCGATGTGTTTTATACAATTGATGTATGTATATGTATGGATAGTGATAAGAGTTATATGAGCCCCTAATAAAATGTAAAAAAAGAAAAGAAAAAAAAGTGTTGCAGGGCAAGGATGTTGTTTTGAGGATGAAGGTGTGTCTGACCTAAGTTGCAGTATTTTCAATCACCTCACGTTCGCTCCGAAGTTGGACACTAAATGAGGAAGACTGAAGAAGAACTGAAGTATCTGAATCATGATGCTTGTGAAGATGTTGAAAGCCCTCTGGATTTCCAGGAGAATAATCAAATCCGTCTTGGAATAAGTGCAGCCAGAATGCTCCTCAGAAGTGAGGATGGTGAGAGCTCATCTCATGTCCTTTGGGTATGTCATGAAGAAAGACCAGCCTTTAGAAATGGACTCATGCTTAGTAAAGCAGAGGGCCAGACGAAAAGAAAGGGTGAATTGACAGAGAGGCTGCAATAATGAGAGCTCAAATATAACCATTATGAGGTTGGTGCAGGACCAGGCAGTGTTTTATTCTGTTCTCCACAGAGTTGCCAAGAGTAGGAATGGACTTGATGGCACCTAACAACGACAAAGTACATGGATGTAAGATGAATGTACAAGTGCCAACCATGATTCTATGTGCCCACCATATCCAAAAAATTCTCCAAATTAAGATGCCCTGGTCACTAAAAAGTGAGAGTTAAAACCTACCAGACTCTTCCAAGGGGTAAGGCTGTCTCCTCCTGTAAAGTTTTGCAGTTTCAGAAACAATATATAGGATGGCTATGAGTTGAAATTGACTCAATGGGTAGGGATGGATTCTAAAAGCCATTTTAAAAGATCTAAGTATCTGAGAGCTGGTGGTCTGAATCCACCAACTATGCCACAAGACCAAGCTGGGGCAAAGAAATTCTTGTTTTTTTAAATTATAAATCATTTTATTGGGGCTTGTTCAACTCTTATCACACTCCATATATACATCCATTATGTCAAGCACATTTGTACATCCGTTCCCATCATCATTTAGACCTCTATAAATTCATTTCTTTAAAAGATTTACAGCCCATCAGACTCAATGGGAAAACAACTCATGAAGGTCAACAAACAGACCTTGAACTATTTATAGGCTTTTCTTTTTTTTCTTTTTTGGTTGCTTTCTTTTGTGGTCTTGTTTTTGCACATATTATTTATCTCTGCATGTATGTCCAGATAAGACAAGCAGGGTAAACAATCTGGAGGAGCAAACAATGGACTCAACGGTTCTGAGGGGACCTCAGAGAGGGGGAGGTTGGGGAAAGAAAGTGGGTGTTAACAAATCCAGGGACAAGGAAACAACAAGTGATCTAAAAATCAATGGTGAGGACGGTGTAGGAGGTCTGGTAGAGCTTGATCAAGGGAAATGTAACTGAGAGGAATTACTGAAACCCAAATGAAGGCTCAGCATAATAGTGGGACAAGAGGAAAGAAAATGGAAATAGAGGAAAGAACTGGGAGGCAAAGGACATTTATAGAGGTCTAAATACAGGCATGTATGTATGTAAATATATATGATGATAGGGAAATAGATCTATGTGCATATATTTATAGGTTTAGTATTAAGGAAGCAGATGGACATTGGGCTTCTACTCAAGTACTCCCTCAATGCAAGAACACTTTGTTCTATTAAACTGGCATTCCATGATGCTCACCTTCCCGACCCGACTGCTGTAGACAAAGCGGGTGCCTAAGCAAATGTGGTGAAGATAACTGATGGTGCCTGGCTATCAAAATACATAACCTCTGGGATCTGAAAGGCTTGAATATAAACAAGCGCCCATCTAGCTTAGAAGCAACAAAGACCACATGGAAGAAGCACACCAGCCTGTGTGATCACGAGGCATCGATGGGATCAGGTATCAGGCATCAAAGAACAAAAAAATCACATCATTGTGAATGAGAGGGAGTGTGGAGTGGAGACCAAAACCTATTTCTAGGCAACTGGTCATCCCCTTACAGACAGGTTGCAGGGAGGAGACAAGTGAGTCAGGGTGCTGTATAGCATCGATGAAACATACAGCTCTCCTCTAGTTCTTTAATGCTTTCTCCCACCGACTATCATGACCCCAATTCTACCTTACAAATCTGGCTAGACCAGAGCATGTACACTGGTACAGAGAGGAACTGGAAACACAGGGAACCAAAGACAGAGGATCCCTTCAGAACCAGTGGTGAGAGTAGTGATACAAAGAGGGTGGAGGGAAGGTAGGGTAGAAAGGGGGAACCGATTACAAGGGTCTATATATAACCTCCTCCCTGGGGGATCGACAACAGAAAAGTAGGTGAAGGGAAATATCGGACAATGTAATAAATAATTTATAAATTATCAAGGGTTCATGAGGCGGAAGGGGGGCAGAGAGGAAGGGAGCAAAATGAGGAGCTGATACCAAAGGCTCAAGTAGAAAACAAATGTTTTGAGAATTATGAAGGCAACAAATGTACAAATGACACCCAATGGATGGATGTATAGATGGTGATAAGAGTTGTATGAGCCCCCAATAAAATGTATTTTAAGAATTAAATAAAGGACATGGTGTTATGACCTGACTCGATTCACAACTCGATTCACAACCTGCCTGTCAGTTTGTGCTGCTCTGGTAGCTTGTGTGTTGCTCTGATGCTGAAGCTATCAGTACTTCAAATACTGGTAAGGTCACTCTTACTAAGACAAGAAGAAAGGGATGACAATCACTTCTGAAAAGTGGTCAACACAGAGCTCATGGATCATAACAGAAATTGTCCGATGTCATGCAAGATGAGCCTCCTCAGGTGAAAGGCACTGAAAACACGTCGTGAGCACAGCAATGGCCTCAAGTCCACCAGCAGTCATGGCGATGAAGCAGGATGGGCAGCGCTCTCTTCTGCTGTGCCTGGACTCACCAGGAAGCAAGGCAACAACCAACCACAACTAGAGGACATGAACCTAGATGATACATCAATTGTATTAAGATCAGGAACATCTACTAATCACAGTGCCACAAAGTGAGAGGCAATATTTCTAAAATATAAAACTGACATTAGTCTTTCAGCTCAATGAAGGAGAGAAACATAGACAACCCAGTGGAAAACTAGACCAAGAACAAAAACCCTCATTTTACACTGAGTAAAACAGACGCTAGGCAAGGTTCAATATTTAAAAGGAGGTTCAACATGACTAAAATAGTCAAATCACTTTACTATTAACTTAGTAAAAGTTAAGACGTCTAATAATGTCAAACATTGGGAGAAGATGGGTGAGGATTCAAGGAAAGCATCATTTACTGCTTAGGACATCGGTGTGTGCACTTTAGTATGATCACTTATATCATTCATATGAAGGAACTGGCATGATCGCTTTAGAAATCACTGAAAATTTTCCTTTTAAAATCAATCTTAGCCTTTCTTCAGGAACACAGGCTGTCCCTAAATTATGAACAACGTCCATTCTGAAGTCTATCTTTAAGTCAAATTCCTGTGTCAGTAGAGATGCATAAGGTTTATATCTAACATCACTTAATCAACCATTTGTCATTGTGCATTGTACACTGTACCTTTCTATACATAAAAACTTAAACTACCTTTCTATACGTAAAAACTTTAATACTTACAGATATATTAAAACATGAAACTTCACTGGCATCAAGGCAATTCTGACCCATAGTGACCCAGTCAGAAAGAGCAGAGCGACCCTTGTGGGTTTCCAAGACTGTAAATCCTGCATAGGATTCCTGGTGGGGTCGTGGGTCCCACACTGGGCTGCTAACGACCGGTCAGCCATGCAAAGCCACCAGCTGTTCAGTGGGAGAAGGGTGAGATCTCTGCTCGAGCGAAGAGTTCGAGTCCTGGGACACGTCTATGGTTTCCGGCAGACCTGGCTGACACGGGGTTTACAGGGGCAGATTTTCAGAAATGACTGGCAGTTCTCTCTTCCAAGTTCTGCTGCAGAGAGTCAAAACCTGTTGGGAGTCAGAGCCATGACCAAGGCTCCAGTGACAGACAGTGCTGGCAGGCATGCCATGCCCCAGCCAGGAAGCCAAACAGCCTCCCACACAGAAAGCAAGAATGCTACCTCTGGGCCATCACTGGCCCCAACTGCAGCATGCATTCTCTGCGCCCATGCATTCTCTGTGCCCTGAAGCAGGGCTTCTGATACTGCTGCCTTGTAAGCCACAAAAAAAAACTAAAAAACAAGCAATTTCTGTCATGCTTCATAAATATATGTGAACTGCTGTTTCTCTGACAGTTCATATCATTCATCAATTTTTTTTACCTTACAAATCTGGCTAGACCAGAGGATGTACACTGGTACAGGGAATCACAGGGAATTCAGGACAGATGATCCCTTCAGGACCAGTGGTGAGAGTAGCGATACTGGGAGGGTGGAAGGAAGGTGGGGTAGAAATGGGGAACTGATTACAGGGATCTACATATAACCTCCTCCCTGGGGGATGGGCAACAGAAAAGTAGGCAAAGGGAGATATTGGATAGTGTAAAACATGGCACAATAATAATAATTTATACATTATCAAGGTTTCATGATGGAAGGGAAATGGGGAGGGAGGGAGGAAAATGAGGAGCTGATATCAAGGGCTCAAGTAGAAAGCAAATGTTTTCTACTTTTGAATGATGATGGCAACAAATGTACAAATGTGCTTGACACAATGGATGGATATATAGATTGCGGTAAGATGTACAAGCCTCAATAAAATTATTTTTAAAAAACACCAAAAAAGTATATTACTGTATTTCTTTAACATGATTTTAAATTGATACAATATTATCTATGATTAAATGCCTGTAATTTATTCTTAGACAGATTTATTAATTTTAAAAAAGAGTAGAAAGAATTTTACTGATTCTGAAGAATCTTGTTACTGTAAGGCTCCAAGTATTAAGTATTATTGCAGTTACAATGTATTATGCAATTGATCAAAGCAGTATACAAAAGAAAAACTGATGCCTAAAAAATAAATTTGTATTAAAACAAAAACATTTGTGTGTTCTTTTGGTCCTCCTGAGTCTTGTTATCCAAGGGTAACCATTATTGATATTTACAGTAGGACTTAATTCTAAATTTATTTATAGCAATTTTTCCATTTTTATAGACTTAAAACCTCTCAAGTCCCTGGGTAGTACAAATGGCTAAGAATTCAGCTACAAACCCAAAGTTGGTGGTTCAAATCCACTCAGATTCCTCAATGAAAAGGCTGATGACCTGTTCCAGGGAGGCCACAGCCACAACACCCCAAGGAAGCCGTTCTGCTCTGCACACGCTGTCACACATGCTGCGGTCGACCTGACAACAACTGGACTAGCCCAGAATGGTTTTAGTACCTTGCACACATAAATATAGAGACGACAACTGATGGTGCTTTGTATAAATGATATTCACCTTGAACTTCCTCCACACATATGCCAAACTCATATAGTAATAAAACAAAAACTAGTTTTAGGGATCCATTGACAACTTACACAGATGATATCCCTACAAAAGAAAATATTTTTAAATCACTGGACTTACATAAGAATGTGTAACCAAGAAATTAGAGTCATTCTATATCAAAGATTGGACTAAGACTTACTAACTTACTCATACCCCCTACTTTCCGCATTTAGGAACCTTGTTTAATCAACATGCTTACATGTAAAAAATAATTTGAATGCACTTTTCCACATAAAATATTAGATCTTATGTCATAAGAAATGCTTAAATTGTATGCTTTCTGGTGTTATTTGCATAGTCGGATCATGCTAATAACCAAAATGACAAGAATGGTCCTCACTGTCAAACCTAGCAATCACTAAATCAGAATTGTTTTCTGTCAGATCGGGTCCTAGCTTATTCTTAAATTCAAATAAATGTGATTTTATATATGAAGGGACTTTGAAAAGTCTGTGGAAAATGGACTGAAAAGATCATGAAATACTGCCATGAACTTTTTGAAGTTGCCTCGTCTGGAGTCAGTGTCGTTAGACAACATAGAGTCAATGTTGAGGCTCAGCCACCCCATGTGACAGAAGCACTCCCCCACAGGGTTCCCAGGCTGTAACTATGATGGGAGCAGATCACTCGAACTTTTTCCCAGAGAGTCAGACAGGAGATTGGAATCAGCAACCTTCAATTAGCTACTCTATATGTCTTTTTTTTTTAATCTTTTTATTGGGGCTCATAAGGCTCTTATCACAATCTGTACATACATCAAAGCACCCTTGAGCAAAGCACCCTTATACATTCGTTGCACTCGTCACTCTCATAATTCACCTTCCACTTGGGTTCCTGGAATCAGCTCGGTTTCCCTTTTTTTCCCCCCATCCCCCTCCCTCCCCGATCCCACCCCTGGTCCCTTGATAGTTTATAAATAATTATTCTATCTTATCTTACACTCCCCGGCGTCTCCCCTCACCCGCCTCCCCCTTGCCAATCTCCCAGAGAGGAGGTTACACATAGATCTCCGAGATTGGTTCTCCCTTTCTACATGCCCTTCCCTCCTGGTGTCGCCACTCCCCCCGCTGGTGTTGAGGGGTTCGTCTGTCCTAGATTCCCTGTGCCTCCAGATCCCCACTGCACCGCTGTATATCCTCTGGTATAACCAGGTCCGCAAGGCAAGATAGAATTGGGGTCATGATGATTGGGAGTGGAGGAAGCGTTCAGGAACTAGAGGAAGGTTTTGAGTTTCATTGTTGCTACACTGAACCCTGAGTGGCCCATCTCCTCCTCACTACCCCTCTGGAAGGGGTGTCCAGCTGTCTACAGGTGGGCATTGGGTCCCCATCATGCACTCCCCCTCTTTCACGGTGATGTGATTCTCACCACCACCCCACCTTTGTTGTTGGAGACCTGGTCTCCTCTGTCCTTCATGGTCACCTATGTTGGTGTGCTGCTTCCGTGTGGGCTCGGTTGCTTCTGGGCTAGATGGCCGCTTGTTTGCTTTCAAACCTTTAAGTCCCCAGATGCTATATCTCTCAGTAGCCGGGCACCATCAGCCTTCTTCACCACACTTGCTTATGCACACTTTCATCTTCAGCAATTATGTGAGGAAGGTGATCACACAATGATTGTTTTTGTTCCTTTGTATCTGCTACATGGTCCATTCAACACCTTGTATTCGCTTAGGCCGTGTGCTTCTTCTCTGTGGGCTTTGTTGCTTCTGAGCAAGATGGCCACTTATTTGACCCCAGATGCTATATCTTTTTGATAGCCGGGCACCATCAGCTTTCTTCACCACATTTGCTTACACACACGTCTGTCTTCAGTGATCATGTCGGGAAGATGGGTATCCTGCAATGGCTGTTTAGCAGGGCGAGGTGCTATTGTATTGGGGGATATCTATATGTCTTATATAAACAATCTGTCTTAATTTATACATGTTGCCTATGTCTGTGTATCTTACATATAGTTATATATAATTTTGTTTGTATGTATATTTGCATATAATTTATTATCTATATCATTTAGCTCAAGGGAGCCAGCCATCAGGACTCTCATACATATACATACACACACACAAATATATATATACACACACACATACATATGTGATTGAACACAAACTTTTAAGACAGATTATTGGAATTTGCAAAGTCAAGATTAAAATAGTATTATGGAAACTGAATTCTTACCCATTTTATAATATATATACCATGGCAAAATACTAATGTTTTTCTCATTAATATATAATATAGTAATGTTAGTTATAGCTAAAATTAGAATTCATTTATAAAATTATAGTTTTGAAAGTAATTATCTTTTAAAAATGTGTGTGCATGTGTCTATAAGTATTGTTTTTGAACTTATAGAATCAAGGAAATACTATGCTGAAATAATTTTGAATAAGCATCCAATAATATTCACCAGAGTAAATGATCAAATCTTGCCATTTGACTCCATTGCCTCTCATCTCCTGTCTACACTGGAACCATAAGTTATTATGTTCATCCAATGAACCTGTCCAAAACACTTAAAAAAATCAAAGCCCGCTTTCCGTCGGGCGGCGGCCATCAATCAGGTGAGCCGAGATGAGTGCCTACAGGCACATCCAGGAGCTGTGGAGGAAGAAGCAGTCGGACGTGATGTGACGCGCTTTCTCCTGCGGGTCCGCTGTTGGCAGTGCCGCCAGCTCAAAGGCGCTGCAGCGGGGGCCGCAGCCCACCGGCCGGACAAGGCGCGCAGACTGGGCTACGAGGCCAAGCAAGGTCACGTCATCTACTGGATTCGAGTCCGTCGTGGTGGCCGCAAACGCCCAGTTCCCCAGGGTGAGACCTATGGCAAACCTGTCCAGCATGGTGTTAACCAGCTGAAGTTTGCTGGAAGCCTTTACCCAGTCGCTGAGGAGCGAGCTGGACGCCACTGTGGAGTCCTGGCGGTTCTGAATTCTTACCGGGTTGGTGAAGATTTCACATCTAAATTTTTCAAAGTTATCCTCATTGATCCATTCCATAAAGCTATCAGAAGAAATCCTGACACTCAGTGGATCACTACGCCAGTCCACGAGCACAGAGAAATGCGGGCCGAAGACTGCGGGGCCCCAAGAGCTGGGTGGGGACTGCGAAAGGGCCAAACGTTCCCACCGCACTGCTTGGAGAAGGCGCAACACGCCCAGCCTGATTTGCCACATGCTCGGTTTTGCTCTGCCCTCTGTTCAAGTTTGGAGACTGGTGGCCAGGGATTACATGCCCAACTGCTAACAGAAAGAGAGGTGTGGCACTCGGATTCCATAAGCAGTACAGGCCTGGAACCCCATGGACCGGGGGCAGTGAGGGTGGGAACCACTGCTGTAATCATCGGCTACATTGGTAACTGAAACGCCCTGTCGTCAGCATTCGTGGTACCTGAGGAAAACATAAGCTTGCCTTATGTCTGTGTTTTGTCCATTTTGTCCTCAGCAGCCCCAAGTATCATATGATTTTGATGTCACAGACACTCATTAAGTGGCTGTTGCCTGATCTTTCTAGAAAAGCATATACTGTGTTGGGAAAAGGTACTTTAACAAGTTCTTACTAGCCCTGAACTCTAGTATGTGTAAACACCAACAAGACCGACAGAAAACCTACCTAGACTGGCTTAAAATCATAGCCTAGAGCCAGCATAAGAGGTTTCAAAGGCTCCTGGAAGAAGTTCATTATCTTTTCATTCCATTTTTTTCCACAAGGTTTTTGAAGGCCCTGAGTATATAAGAGGAGCCACATAAATTTTCTCTACAGAAAACCCAAGCCCCCAACACTGAGGCACATGTGGCGCGCGTGTGGTCACTAGGGGTTACTGTAACCACACTTTATGCCATTGCTCCTCGCCCTGTAAAGCCAAACTCACTTCTCCAGGGCACCTGGTGGGGTGTCCACTCCCGGCTGGCACCAGGGTGGGCCTGGAAAGCCCCGCGGGCCACTGACCAGGCGATGTCCCACAGCAAGCAACTACTGCCCTTTGGCAAACGTCAGGTGCCACTGGGGCTGAAGAGTCACCAGGGCCCCGCAATGGTTTCCTACCCAAAGGGCCTTCTCGACTTGAGACGGGCAATCGACTTCACTGCTTCAATCACACATGGGTGCCTGGGGGTGGTTTGTCTTCTACTAAGAATGGTTCTCTTTATAAAGCCTAAATATTTTAAAATATCTCTGCTTCTGCTGGAGTGTCATTTGCTGGTATTTGAGACTCCTCAACATGCATTTTCTGGATGAATATGAAGCTGTTTCGCAGCTCGTGGAATGTATTTCAGACAGCTTCCCACCCAGCACGTCCCGCACATAAGGCACCCTGCCCGGCACCACCTGCAGTTTTTTCCCTCAGCACTGCAGGGACCTGAAGGGGTGGATGGATGGACAGTGGCTCTGCACCGGCTAAGGCAGAGCAGGGCACAGGGGGCTTGAGACTAAAAGCCAGCGAAGTAGTACAAAATCACTACAATGTCCTCTCCAGGCCCCGGAGGAGGAGAGGAAGGGCCACCTTCACGGCATCGCTCTGTGTTCCGTGCCCCAGAAAACAGAACAGCAGTCAAGGCAGCAAGGTGCCTGTGTGGGCATATTCGCTGTCCATGTCCAGTGGGCGTGCTCAATGGAAGGAAGCCCTACACCAGGTCCTTGAAGTGTGCCAACGAGCAAACTGAATGCTGGGGCTGAGGGAGTGAGTCTGAGATGCAATCGTAACAGACTTATGGGGAGAGACTGCCTTTGAAATGATTCGGATACCTAGTAACCCCACAGGACCAAGCAGAGCTACCCCCGTCATGTTTCGAAGGCTATACACGGTGACAAAAGCAAGCCCCTTCTTTCTTCCATGGAGCATCTAGTGGGCATGGGATTGCTGAACTTGGGGTAGTAGCCAGCATGGAACCCACCACCCTTTAAGAGGTTAACTCCAGCCCAGCGTGCCACACTTCCAGTTTCGTGCACCCACTGAAAACACTCTCAGTGGTCTTCCGCGCTCTTCCTCTAGTGGCCCCAGCCCAAGAACACTGGCCTGCTCGCTGGACGCCAAGCCCAAGCCTCCTGGAGCTCTTCCTCAGCGCACCCCTGGCCGTCCTGGCCCTCTCGGTCCTCACTGTCATTAGCGCACTCTTGCACGGCCACATAGTCCCTATGCACGACGGGATTCTGTTTGATGACTCCGTCATGTCAGTTCTGGAGTAACTCTTTAAAAAGAAAACTTTTCATTTTTATCACCTTTCACGCTTGGTAAATTAGATGCACAGCAAAAAAGAGGAAGCCCCTGCACATGACAGACTGACACAGTGGCTGCAACAATGGGCTCGGACATAGGAACAATCATGCGCAGGACGCAGGGCCAGGCAGTGTTTCCTGTTGTTTTAAGAGGCTTGCGTTAGGTCGGAACCACCTTGACAGAACCTAACAATATCTTTATAATTCCAATCATCGTTCATCTTTGAGGTTGAAAACTCTAGATATAAGCTTTTCAATCAAATTGAACGCAGACACATAAAAAATATGAAAACAATTTTAATTAATGTGAAAATGAGAAAGAGTTGGATGGATGGCTTTAGTGACACGTAAACTACAGGAACAACTCCATATATGGAAGGCTCTGGAGTCTCAGAATCTTCCCTTGGAGTGGGGATGACATTTACAGGAAGAAATCGGTGAGAGTTGTCTGCCTGGCCCTGTCTTTTTCCCTTCATATATTCATAATGTGAATGTATGTGGCAAGGAGCCACTGCTTCCAGAAACAAAGTAATCAGTATTTGAGTCCATGTTTTCAAGCGACTAAAGGCCATGATTTAGTTTAGAAAACGAAATCTATGCAGCAGTGTTCTGAATGATGTTATAAAATTGAACATCTGTGAGTGAACATCTGGGCATGATAACGTAAGCAAATTATGTGCTGCAGCTGCAACACTATGAGCTGTACATATTACTACTAATATACCCCACAGAGGGGGGACAGTTGTAAGTGTGGTTTGTCATAGTTCAAATATGTCACAAGGCAGGACTATCGGTACTATCAACTCTCTTGTCACGCTTCCACTTCATCCTTCCGTACTTAGTAAGCCCATGATTTTCATTAAGCTCAATTCTTAAACTCTCTACTGGATACTTTCACACAGTCGCTGAGCCTGTCTTGCGAAGCACACAATAACATTGGTTGGGTTCTCTACTTTCGTATCATACATTCTAAGTGAACTCTTGCTGTTGTGAGACCCAAAGACTACATTTCCCTACCCAGTTATGCTTCCTCTTTGGGCGACCTTTTCACTCCTTCCTTGTCTGCTCAAATTTACAACTGCTCCTTCATCACCTGTACTGAAAACTGATGAATTTGTTTATTTCACATGCAATGTGAACAACCAAAAAGAACTACCAAAAGAGAGGGAGAGCTCTCCAAACCGCTTACCACCACCCCATCTCTGCACACAGGTTGTTGCTGTTAGGTGCCATCGAGCCCAGGCAGATTAAGAGCAAGCCGAGGTGCAGGAGAGCAAAGCACTGCCCGGTGCCGCCCACTCTCACAATCGCTGTGTTTGAGCCCATCGTTGCAGCCACTGCGCCAACCCCTCTCCCCGAGGGCTTCTCCCCACTGGCATTCTATCGGTCAAGTATGACATCCTTTTTCAGGGACTAGTCCCTCCTTTTAACATATCCAAAGCACGTGAGACAAAGTCTCACATTCTAGCATCAAAGGAGTTTTGCTATATTGTTCAAAGACAGGTTTGTTTGTTCTTCTGGAAGTCATAATATATTCACTATTATTTGCCAAGATCATAATTAAAGGGCAAAAGTTTTTCTTTGGTCTTCCAAATTCGTGTCCAGCTTTCGCACGGCCTGCAACTTAGTCCTCAAAGTGCCTTCATTGCTCTTTAAAAACACATTAAAGAGGTCTTATGAGAGAGATTTGACCAATGCAGGATACTGTTTGATTTTGTGACTGCGGCTTCCAGAGGCATTGATTGTGAATCCAAGTGAAATAAAAGCCTTGCCAACTTCAATCTTTCCTCCAGTTATCAAGATGCTGCCGGTGGGTGCAGCTGTGAGGACTTTTGAGGTGTAAGCCACACCAAAGATTAAAGTCTTTGATCTTCATTCATCAGCAAGGGATTCAAGACCTTTAGGCTTTCTGTAAGCAAGGTTTGTTTTGTCATTTGCACATCACAGGTTGTTAATGAGGTTTTCTCCAATCCTGATGCTGTGTTCTGCTTCATAACGCCCTGCGTCTCTGATTGCTTGTTCAGCTAGAGAGTGAGTAAATATGATGAAAGGATACAACCCTGAAACGCTTGTCCTGATTGTATAAATATTTGGTGTTCTCTTGTTCTGTTCGAATGATGGCCTTTTGACCATTGTACAGGGTTAACATGAGCATAAATTAGGGGTTCTGGATTTCAAATTGTTTGTAATGTTATCCACCCTAGTAAGCACCCACATGTTGCTTCCCTTTTCAATAAAGCTTCTCAAAAGAGGTACTGATTATCTGTGCCTGCAAGTCCTCCCCTCCAGCCTTTATTTAGCTGATTCTACCGAAGCCACTGTCAACCGCCACCAAAATGAAAATCTTCTCAAAGGCCCAGCGACACTCACAGCACTGAAATCCAGGAGTCAGTGCTCCACTCCCCTTACCTGGCCCGTTTGCTACATTTGAGCCAGCTGATCACTACTTCCTCTCTGAAACAACCTCATGAGGCTCATGAAATGCCACACTCCTGGTTTTCCTCCAAGTATCCTTTGTTGTCTCAGAGCACTGCAACGTTTCAGGGCCTTTCTTTAAAACACCTCTGTCGGCAGACTGCCACTGTAGATCCCATCTGGAATTACTCCCTTAAATGCCAACCACATGCCAAAGACACCCATATATCTCCAGCCCACATGACTTCCTTAACTTATCAGACTTGAAAGTAGCTGCCCCTCTGTATCTGCTTTTGGATGTCTTCTACTCTCAACATGCTCAAGCTGAACTTCTAAGCTCCCTGAACGCAGCCCTTTGAAACCTGCCCATTCTCCTTCTCTGCTGGTGATTCTGCCATCTAGTTACTCAAGTTAAAAATCCTTGGGACCATTATACACTTTTCCCTCTTTCCTACACCTCACAAATACAGCCGAGATAGCTGGAGGGCTCTATCTAGAAAAACAAACAAAATGTGAACACTTTTCACAACTTCCACTGCCCACAGTGAAGTAAGTCACCATTATCTCTTACCCAAATATCAACAATGAATTCCTCTAGTACTCTAGTGTCTCTGGAATTGTCTTCTGTGTTCCAACCCTCACCTCCACTTCCTACAGTCCATTGTCAATATAAAGGTAAAAGGAGGTTATTAAAATCACATCCCTCCTCTGCTTAGAACTCTGCACTGATTTCCCACCATAAAAGCTCAAGTTCTCCAAATAGTACATAAGGCTCAATATGGCCTGATCTCTGTTATGTTGCACCCCCTCCATTTGCTCACTGGTCTAGACTGGCTCGCCTCGTACTCCTTGTTATTCCTCAAACATGCCAAGCATGCTTTGGGTGTAGGGCTTTTATATTCTCTGATCCTGCTCACTAAAATGTTCTTGCCACAGATATTAAACAGCTAGTCCCCACACCTCCTCAAAATCAGTGTTCAACTGTCACTGGTATCCTGAGACCTCCCTTATCCCTGTAAGACTCAACGTGCCCTCATCCCTCTAAACTGGCTCTATCATAATTTACAATTAACTCTTCAGGCCATCTACTATATATTATGCATCTCTCCATTCCTGCTCTCCCCACACCTCCACCCATACCCTCACAGGACTGCAATCTTCATGACAGTAGGGGTTTTTAACACAGTGCTCAGAACAGCCTGTCTATTCTGAATAACGTAATGACTCAGTCGATAACACTCTGAATATAGCACTTTGGCCTTCAAAACGTGTCTCTAAAATGAACCAACATCAACCTAAACAAGGTTTTATATGCAATAAATGAAGAGCCATGTGAAAACTGCTTCTAAGTATAAATTAATATACTAGCCCAACATAATATGCTAAGGACTATCTTTGAAATCCATTCACAAGAAGTTAGTAGGTAACTGTCTATATGATATAAATAGATACCAAAAACTCATCCAGGCCTATAATCTCTCTAAACAATGGCCTGAGACAGAAAATTATCAATAAGAGTGTTCAAGGCTTCATTTTCCAAACTCAAAGTTACCTGTAAGGAGAGGAGGTTGTCTACCTGACAAATCTTGGTGTGCTTCTGCACACTTAGCTGCCTCTTCCTCTCATGACTGGCCACAGGAAGAAGTGGGAGGTCTCCTGGCACTGACGTCTGTCAAGAGCTGGGAGAAGTGAGAGTGTTGCAGACTGGTGGGAAGCGTGATACCTAAAAAATCAGATAAGGACATAGGGGGTTAGAGACCAAGAACAGGGAGGAGAACATGGCGCACTTGAATCACCCCTAGCACTGACCTTTCGTGTCTCCACCCCAGTGAGAGAAGTCATTGCTAGGAGTGTTAGAAATCTCACCAGATTACATACCTGGAAAGAGTTAGAGTCTACTGGGGAGGAAACAGACACTTAGTATGTGAACAACTGAATTTGAACAAAGAGTTAGGGGAGTTCAGATAACAAATTGCTCCTAGATCTTAGAAAAGCTTAAAGGACAAGAAAATGTTCATTGTAATCTTCAGGACCTTCACCAAGAATGTAATCAAAAACATAAGACAATAAGAATGGAATTAAGAGAATATACTAGAAGATATAAATTTAGCATGCAAGAAACCAGCATGGAGAAGTAAAAGTTCAAAAAGTAAATAGTAAACAAATAACAAGAGAACTATAACTTCTACCTTATCAATAATTACACTAAATTTTCTAAATACCAAAATAAAAAGGCAGAGTACACAGAATAGTTAAAAACTATATGCTGATATAAGAGACATGTGCTCGACTCAAAGCCATGAACAGGCTGAAAGCACAAAGATGAACAAAGATATGCCATGCAAATAGCCCCCCACCCCCGCCCCGCCCACACACACTGAGCTGGCATGGTTCTATCCATGTCAAAGTCAGAAGACACAGATTGTCATTAGCAAAAAGGAAATAGGATAGTTTACAATGAGAAGAAAATCAATCTATCAGGAAGAAGGAAAAAACAAATATAAACAGATAAGTACCTAGCAATGGAGCTCTAAAACACATGAATTGAAAAGTGACAGAATAGAAGGGAGAAATAGATAATTCAGCAATAAATGGCTAGAGATTTCAATTATTTGCTTTCTGTAACAGATAGAACAAGTAAGGAAATAGATTTGGACAACACTATAAACAAAATTCAGCCTAATAGATGTCAATAAAGCCACACACTCAGTCACAGCTGAATCCTTCTCAAAAGCACATGGGGAAACCTGTAGGGCAGGCTACAGGGTACCCCATGAACTGAATCCCAGTCCCAGTAAATTCAAAAGTTTTCATATTATGCAGAGGATGACATGCTTTGTTTTATTTTCCCACAATGATATACAATTGGAAATTTATAAATATGCAGAAAACATAATATTCTTAAATTACCAGTACTGTACATTAGAAATCACAAGGAAAACTAGAAAATAGTTTGGCATGAATGAAAACCAGGACATATCATACCAAAACTTAAAGTCTGCAGCAAAATCTCAGAGGGGAATATATAACTGTAAGTTTCTATATTTCAAGTAGAACGAAAATGCTTTGAAAATGATGATGGCAGCAAGTGTACAAATGTGCTTGGCACAATGGATGGATGTTTGGATTGTGATAAGAGTTGTACGAATCCCCAATAAAATGATTTTTTAATTCTATTTTAAAAAGAAAGAGATGTTTTAGTTTAATAATCTAAAGTTTTTATCAAAATAAAGACACACATATATATGCACACAACTAACGTGAAAGTTAATTGTGAAAGACTTCTAAAATCAGGAGCAAGACAGTTACCACTTTAAAAAGAAATAAAAAGGACCTACACTGCAAAGACAAAAGACACCTATGTCTTTCCACAGATGACACAAATCTGCATACAAAAACTCCTAAGGAGTCTAAGGGGGAAAATTAGAACAAATTAAATTAATTCAGCAAGGTTATGGGATACAAAATCCATATACAAAGATCAAGTGTATTTCTATAAACAGTAAGATTTTTTAAAAGCATATTTGTTTCTAATAGCAACCAAAAAATAAAATACTTAGGAATATATTTAACAAAAGCGCTAAAAGATGTCTACACTGACAACTACTGAAATATCTTTTTACTTACTTAGGTCATTTTAAGTTTAAAAAAAAAAAGGAAATGGAAAGATAGCCATGTTCAAAAACCAGAAATAGCAAAACTGGAGTTAGCAAAACTCCCCAAACTGATACAGATTAAAGCAATACCTTTTAAATCCCTTTCTGATATAAACTGATTATTTGATTTTAAAAATTATGTGAAAGAGACCTAAGTAGTTAAAAAAAAACCTTAGGGGGAAAACTCAAAATTGGAAGAATTATGTTTCTTGAAGTAAAAGTTTACTACAAAGCTACAGTAATCAAGACAGTGTAAGAATGACATAAAGGACAGACCAACAGATTAGAGGTGAGAGTCCAGAAATAAGGTCATGCTTCGTACATTCACGTTCTAGTTATTAATGTACGTTTACGGCTGTTTCTTCTCATTTTGTGTCATGCCCATCAGCAAAGGAAGTCCTGAAGACTGTATTTCAGAAGGCTGTACTCCATACACAACATTGTGGTCCTCTCAATTGAGATGGCAGCTCTTGTTCAGTCAGGTTTTGACTGCCTTCCCAACTGAGGGGCTCATTTCAGGCACTTTCTCTGACGATGTTCTGCTGCTAGTCATGACGTTCTCGGTAGGTGGAAATGCTATTCGACTTCTATCCCTGCGGTTTTCAATAGATAACTCTACTGAAGTGGACCGCCTATTCCTTCTTCCTTGTCTGTTCTTAGTCTGGAAGCTCTGCTGACACCTGCTCACTTCGGGTGACCCTGCTGGTATTTCAAATACAGTGACGTAGCTTCCAGCATCACAGCAACACACAAGCCACCACAGAAAATAAACTTTGGTTACATCACTTTGTGATACATTAAAACTACTCTGAATTGTACTCTTAAAAAATGCTGAATGATGTGCTGTGTGAGGTGTCGCCATGAAGTTGTTATAAAAAACATAAAGAAAAACACAAAAACTACAATAAATGTAAAGCAAATTGGTCTCAGAATCCCCCAAACTCTTCTCTGAAGCATACCATTTGGTTTTCAAGGGTGCGACACCACTATCTAAACTCCACAATAAAAGCCATTCTGTCTTTCTATCCCCCATCCCCCCACCCCAATTCCCCCAAAGTATTCCTTCAGGACCATCCAATTCTCTTCACAGCAAAGCATCAGAGAACAGCAAAATTTAAATATGCATAAACATACATTCTGGAAAATAAATTCACTCATCTCAGTAGCTTATATTCCTTCCTTACTACTTTTTTATTGAAATAACAAACTTCATTTAGAGCATGATTTTGCAGAACAGCTAGGAACATGTGTGTCGTGTGTGTGTTATTTTAGCAGAAACATATTTTTTAGCAGAAATGTCCATTCATCCAGCCTTTACCGCACACCTACAATTTGGTGAGACACTGGGTAGGAGGGAACAGAAGATTATTACAACTTGGACTGGAAATTCGTCATGGAGTTCACACAGCATCGAAACTTCTATGCCCACCTACACATGGCCGCTCAAGTGATTAAAAAGAAACACACCTGTTTGCCACATGAAGATCTCTTTGAAAGAATGTGCTCCTCTGGTAATTTCAATTTAAATTCATTTCAATGTAATTTAATTAACTCACTCCTTTAGGAAAAGACTCAATTGTTTACAATAACCTGATTAAACCAAACCAGTGCAAAAAATGCATTGAGTAAATTTGTTACCGATTTCGTTATTGCACCAATTGTACAGATACCAACACTGTAAGCTCGGTTCATGAGTTGGAATCCAGTGAGCGTTCAGCTGCTCACTGAAATGTGGAGGTTTGAGTCCGTCTAGAGCAGTGGTCCTCCACCTTCCTATTCATAAAGCTCCCTTGTTTAATGCAAGTGGGACACACAGGAACCTGCAGGATTCAAGGTTTCCCAGATTATCAAGAATATGGGGAATGTTAATGCTTGTTGACCACAGAAAAGGAAGTGCTGGGGCACTTTTAAAATGGCAAACACAACTCTCAGTAAGGCAACGAAGAAGGGCAGCCCAGGATGTGAAGGATTCACTGTTCTACTTCACAACCAAGAAATTCCAGGAGGCAAGGTTGGAGCTGAGAGAAGTGAAACTATTTGAGGCCCCATTGAGTAGAGGCAGGCTAAGCACCAGAAGGATTCGCTCTTCCTTTATATTCATGAATCTCCTGGAGGTAATTTTGGAGCTGAGATATGTGAAACCGCTGGAAGCACCATAGCACGTATGTCAAAGCAACTCTTTGTGGAAACGTTGTGGTGAAACACCTGAACTTTCCTGATGAAGTGTTTTAATGGAAGTCAAGTATCCTCAGCTGGCAATGTTGCTGGTAGAGAAAACTGGAGCTCAAGGAAGTAACAATGGCTAAAGATAATACTGAAGGGATGTACACGGAGCTAGGTCAGTGTGTTCGTCTGGGAATGTTAGAGAAACAAATCCACACATTTCATACAGTTCCTCATGTGGTGGGGACCCCCAACCACACAATTATTTCCGTTGCTACTTCATCACTAACATTTTGCTACTGTTATGAATCAGGCGCCCCTGTGAAAGGGTCATCTGACCCCCAAAGGGGTCATGACCCACAGGTTGAGAACCGCTGGTCTAGAGGTACCTCGTAAGAAATCCTTGCTGATTTACTTCCAAAAAATGAGTCATTAAAAACATTATGGAGCAGAAGATGGCAACGGAGGAACACATACCAGAGGGACTCCGCAGAATTCAGTCCATTCAACACTGCTGGAACGCAGGAGGAGCATTATAAAGATAAGGAGGCACAGACCCACAGGGTTTTGAGGGTTAGGTGGAGAGCAAATGTTTTGAGAAGGATGAGGACAATGAATGTACAAATGTGCTTTACACAACTGATGTATGTATGGATGGATTGTAATAAGAGTTGTATGAGCCTCTAATAAAACTATTTTTAAAAAAGAAAGTAGAAATGGAGACAGAGGGAAAATGTCCTAAATTGCAACCTGTGTACACAGATTTGTTATGTGGGAGTATGCTCTCAAATATCCATTTTTTTTTCAGATATCCATTTTTGGTCGTCGTCATTGGGTGCCATGAAGTTGGTTCTGACTCATAGTGGCTCTTATGTACAACAGAATGAAATACTGAATGGTCCCCTGCCATCTTCACGTTGTCCTATGTTTAAGCCTATTTTTGCAATAACTATATCCATCCTTCTTGATGGGGTATGTCTGTGTAATGCTGCACTTCAACTTGTTCCAATATGATGTCCTTTTCCAGGGATTGGTCTCTCCTGATTAACATGAAGAAGGTGGTGGAATATACACATATGTTCCCTCACTTGGGGAGCCTACAGTCTGGAATTATAGACTTCGTAATTTGCACCATATGATTTGGTGTTGTTAAGTGCTGCCCAGTGGGTTCTGATTCATAGCCACACTGTGTACAGCAGAGCAAAACTGGCTTCTAGGGAGCATTCTGGTTATACTACTTCGAGACAAATTGGTTTGTTCTTCTGGCATCCTATGGTACTTTCAACAGTCTTCACAAATACCATGACTAAAATGCAGCAATGCTTCTGTGGTCTTCCTTATTCATTATCCAGGTTTCACATGTATATGAAGTGATTGAAAATACCAGTGCTTCATCGTGCACACGTCAGTCTTCAGAGTGACACCCTTGTTCTCCAACACTTTAGAGGGGTCTTGTGCAGCAGATTTGCACAACCGGATCTGCCCTTTGATCTGCTTGGATCCAAGCAAATTGAAATCCTTGACAACTTCAATCTTTACTCCATTTATGATAATGCTGATTATTGGTCCAATTGTGGGAATTCGGTTTTCTTTACAATTAGTTGCAATCCATATAGAAGTCTAATCTCCGATATTCATCAGCAAGTGCTTCAAGTTTCTCTTTCTTTTAGACAGCAAGCTTTTTTAATCTGCACAAACCAACTTTCCTCCAATCCTGATGTTGTTCCTTTGACAACTCCATCGTTACTTTGTTTATTGTGATGCTACGGGTTGGTCCACTCGATGATTTTTGTAATCTATCATGAAATCTATGGTCTGCAATCTTCATTAGTCTGTGCCTCAAGGTCCCTTCAAAGTTATCAGCTTTCAAAACTAAGCAAGTTTATTATATATGGATCTAGTTCATTCATCTGAATAATTGATTTGTATTTTAAGGCACTGAAATTTACCTATCCCATAATAATCACATGGATGTTTTCCCACTCTTAATCTCAAACGCCATTTCATTTTTTAAGGATCATTTTATGAGGGGTTCTTACAACTCATAACAATTCATACATCAAATTTTTAGCATATTTGTACATATGTGGCCATCATATTTTTTAGACATGTACATTCTATTGAGGCCTTGGTATCAGCTCCTCTTTTTCCCTCCCTCTTACACCAACCGCTGTCTCCCTTCCTTCCCAGTTTCTGTTGTTGGTCCCCCTGGAAAGGGGTAGTGGTGATTATATGTCAATCATTGCAATCGGTTCCCCCTTCCTCTCCTCCTCTTCCCATCTTCCCCCTACCCTTCTAGTATCACTATTCCCATTCCTGTTCCTGGATTCTGTGTGCCATGAGCTCCCATCTGTACCAGCGTGCATGCTCCAGTCTAGCCTGCAGTGAAAGGCAGCACTAGGGTCAGGAGATTAGGGGTGAGGAAACCTCAACAAACCAGAGGAATATATTGTGTGTTTCATCGGTGCTTCACTGTGCCCTGATTGACTCATCTGAGGGGATGCCCTATTGTCTATAGATGGGCTTTGGGTCTCTGCTCTGGAGCCCCTCGTTCTCAACAATATGGCTTGGGGTTTTTTGTTGTTTGTTTGTTTGTGGTCTTCTGATGCCTGTTACTTGCTCCCGATCACACCTCATGATTGCACAGGCTGCTGTGCTTCTTCCATGTGGGCTTGTTGCTTCTCTGATAGATGGCCATTTATTTAACTTCAAGCCTTTAAGACCTCATATGCTATATCTTTTGATAGCCGGGCACGATCTACTTTCTTCACCACATTTGTTTATTCATCCATTTAGTCTTCAGCGATCGTGTCTGGAGGGTGAGCCTCACACCATGTCAGTTTGTTAGAACAAAGTGTTCCTGCATTGAGGGAGGGTATGAGCAAGAGGCCCGAAGTCCATCCACTACCTCAGTGTATTGCTATATAAATATATGTACCTAGATCAATACCTCTATTTTTGTGAATTACACTTCTATTCACAGCTTTGCTTCCTAGATTATTCCTGTTACCTTCCTCCTGCCTCACCATCACACTCGCCCTACTTCTGCCTCTTAGTAATTCCTTTCAGCTTGATTGCTGTTGACTTGTTCCCGGCTATGGCATTATTTGTTCACCACTTCCTTCCCCTGCCTCCTTCTCATCCTAGTCCCTCCAGGTCCCCATGCTTTCTCCTCAAGCTTGCTTCCCCTGCCTACCCTATGTAAGTAAGCAAACCAAAGGTGACAGAGATCAAACAAAAGATTGAAGAAAAAAACATACATAATTCCAGGTCTGTCTGCCGACCTTTATAACTATCTCCACATTGGTCCTGGGGGAATTCCGGGAGCTGCCCCTCCTAGCCTGAAGTCTATTTTGGGGTTCTTTATGGGCCTTGAGTCTTGGCTTTGCTCCCGCTGCTGACCTGTTATGCTCCTTTCTTGGTTCTCCCGCTGCAAGGGAACAATTTCATTTTTGTAAATATACCCTACTATATATATTTATGAAAATATATTTAGACCAAAAACACCCATGTGCACACACACACATCCGAGGGCACCAAGATTAACATCAACTATTGTTGAGTGTAATGAAAGAGGAACTTCTATTCAATATTTGGTTGTATTATAGTGGATGGCATCTTAGAAAGTAATTTGGAAATAAAACAAAACAAAAAATGCATATACATTTGATCCAAATATATTAATTCAGATCATTTGCTCTCCAGATACACTTAGAGACTGTTTTATGCATGTGTTTTCAAAATGTCTTTAGTAGCTGTGGTAGTTATATAATTTTATGTCAACTTGATATATAAGTGTAGGGGTGGAGTCTAGCCTGTTAATCAGGTCACAGCCTGGTGATGCTTCCTGTGGCCTTCTTCTGGGAACTTTCTCTCCTGGGAGGCAGCCACACACTGTCTCTGCTTCACCTTCCTGTTGACAGGCCATGGGGAGCCGTGCTGAGGCCTTCGAGAGCCCCTCTCTCTGCTTCACCTTCCTGCTGAGGAACCACATGCCGAGAGCTGGAGGAGCCACCTGGAGACCTGCACCAGCACTGGGATGCTTTCAACACCACTGAATCCACAAGACTTTACACCCAGCACCCTGTGCCCTTCCTGCATTCGGCATCATTGAGAGTGGCTATGTGAGTCTGAAGAGCGATTATGGAGTAGTATCAGACATATGGGCTAATATTGGACTTATGGACTAGATCTAGACCTGGCTGAGATGATTTCTCAATATACAATTGCTCTTTGATTTAAAGTTCTCTCTTACACATATATGAGCATCACTGGACTTGTTTCTCTAGGAAACTCAGTCTAACACAGTAGCATTGTTTGAAAGAACAAAAACTGGAAGGCAACATATTTGACCACAAGCAGGGCACAAACTGAATATCTCAGTACATCGGTACAAGTGATGATGTTGAACTGCATGTTTTGCTGTGGAACATAACCTAAAATATTGCGGTACCCCAGAAATGGAATTTTTTTTCAAACCTATATATGTAATTTTTTTTACCAATACCACAACAGTTCCTGTGGC
Organism: Tenrec ecaudatus; assembly: GCF_050624435.1. Lineage (NCBI taxonomy): Eukaryota > Metazoa > Chordata > Mammalia > Afrosoricida > Tenrecidae > Tenrec > Tenrec ecaudatus. Next base: position 166,556,584 of record NC_134537.1, read on the forward strand.
ATTTTTCCCAAGGAGGAAACAAAATTTCAAAGCCACACGTTGTTCTCTGAAGTTGGCCATCATATAAAAACAGGTTTGAGTGAAACTGCTTTCATGAAAAAATTCACTGCGACCAGAGAGAACCTTCTCAAGCGACACCACTGAGTGCATGAACTCAGAGTGAACTGCTGGTTGCTCATCTGGAGGGAAAAATGCATACTATGATTTTCAGGTTTTGGGGGGGTCCCCCTCATATTATCAGTAAATGAAAACAGGATTAAAAGAACTCAGAAATTAAAGAAGGAAATGGTTTATAGTTCTAACTTCCTCTATGCTGCTTCCTTACCAGATAATCTTAAATTCATTCATCAATCAGCAAGCTGTTGTCTGTCCTGCTGATCTTGGGTTCTGTCAACTTCTGCAGCTCAATGATCCAAGAAAATCTTCCCAAATGAAATCTGACCCATAGCCTTGGGATTTACCTCCCTCTACCACTATGAGAGTCATTTACTGAAGCTATCTATTTTTTCATCTATTTAACTACATATATGTGGTTGTTCTTCTGACCCATAGCGACCTTATGCACAATAGAAAGAAACACTTCCTGGACCTGCCCCATCCTCATGATGTTATCTGTGCTTGAGCCTATTTGCAGTCATTGTGTCAATCCATCTCCCAGAGGGCCCTGCTCTTTTTCACTGGCTCTCCCCTTTACCAAACATGATGGCCTTCTCCCTAAAAGGACTGCACTCTTGTGAAAATATGTCCAAAATATGTGTCAATAAGTCTCACCATCCTGGCATCTAAGGCGCACTCTGGCCTTAATTCTTCCAAGACACTGGTTTGTGCTCTAGCAGTCCGTGGTACTTTCAATATTCTTCTCCAGCACCACAGTCCAAATGTACAGATTCTTCTTAGGTCTTCTCTATTCAATATCTAATTTTCACATGCATATGAGGCAACTGAAAATACCATGGCTTGTATCAGGTGCACCTTAATTCTAAGAGAAACATCCTGCTTTGCAATATTCTAAAGAGATCTTTTTTTTCTTCAATCATTTTATTGGGGGCTCGCACAACTCACCCCAATTCATCCATCCATCCATTGTATCAAGCACATTTGTACATTTGTTGCCATAATCATTCTCAAAACTTTTCTACTTGAGCGCTTGGTATCAGCTCCTCATTTTCCCCTCCCCATACCACCCTGCTTCACAAACCCCTGAGAATTTATAAATTATTATTTTGTCATGTCTTACACTGTCCAACATCTCCCTTCACCCACTTTACCCACTTTGTCCTATGGTGATCTTGTGTAGAAGATTATTTGCAACCTGTCTTTTGATCTTTCGGTTGCTGCTTCCAGAGCATTGATTGTGGATCCAAGTAAGACAAAATCCTTGACACCTTCAACTTTTTCTTCATTTATCAATGACGTTACCTATTGGTCTAGCTGTGTGTGTTTGATCTTCTTTACCTTGAGTCATAATCTCTTCTGAAGGCTGCAATCCTTGATCTTCATCAACAAATGTTTCAAGTCCTCCTCATTTTCAGCAAGCAAAGTTATGTCATCTGCATGTCGCACGTTGTTAATAAGCCTTCCTCCAATCCCAATGTCACATTCTTCTTCATAGAAGCCAGTGTCTCTGCTGATTTGCTCATCATACAGATTTTAAAAGTATGGTCAGAGGACACAACCCTGAGGCACTTCTTTCATGATTTTAAACTATGCAGTATTGCCTTGTTCTATTTGCACAACTGCCTCTTGAACCATGTACATAAGCACAATGAATGTTTGGAATTCCCATTCTTCTTGAGGTTATCCATAGTATGTTAAATTGTAGGCGATGATCTGCACAGTCAAATGACTTGGCATAGTCAATAAAAGACAAATAAACACCTTTTTTACTATTAAAATAGTTTATTGGGGGCTCTTAGAACTCTCACAACAATCCACACATCAATCATATCAAGCATATTTGTACATGTTGCCATCATTCTTTTCTAGACCTTTACTTTCTATTGAGCCCTTGGTATCAGCTCCTCTCATTTTCCCTCTCTCCCCCCTACCCTCGTAACCCCTTGATAAATTATAAGGTATTATTATCATATCTTACACCGACCAGTCTCCCTTCCCACATGTTTTCTGTTGTTCATCCCCCTGGAGGGGAGTGTGTGAACATGTGTCGATCATTGCGATTGGGTCCCCCTACCTGCCTTCTTTCCCCACCTTCCCCCTATCCTCCTGGTATCCCTATTCCCATTCCTGTTCCTGAATTCCATGTGTCATGGGCTCTTATCTCTTATCCGTATCTGTGTACATATATACATGCTCCAGTCAAGCCCACAGTGAAAGGCAGCACTGGGGTCAATGAAAGTGGTGGGTGAGGAAGCCTCAAGGAACCAGACGCTGTTTAATTGGTGCTTTACTGCTCTCTAGTTTCCACATCTCTTCCCTGTGACCCCTCTGTGGAGGGGGATGTCCCATTGTTTACAGATGGACTTTGGGTCTCTGCTCTGACCCCCCTCATTCTCAACAATATGGTTTTTTATTTGTTTGTTTTGTTTGTTGTCCGTTTGTTATGAGATGCCTATTACCTGGTCCCATTGACACCTCATGATTACACTAGCTGGTGTACTTCTTCCATGTGGGCTTATTGCTTCTCTGCTAGATGGCTGCTTATTTAACTTCAGGCCTTTAAGACCCCAGACGCTATATCTCTTGATAGCCGGGCACCATCAGTTTTCTTCACCACATTTGCTTATGTATTCATTTTGTCTTCAGCAATTGTACTGAGAGGGTATTCCCTGCTTGGAGCCAAGATCATCTGACATCAGCAATCATATCCCTTCGCCACATCCTCTTCAGAATCTGGCCTGAACCTCTGACAACTTGCTGTCAATATACTGCTGCAACCATTTGTTGGATGATCTTCAGTAAAATTTTACTTGCATGAGATAGAAATGTTATTGTTCTATAATTTGATCCGTTCTGTTGGGTCACCTTTCTTTGGAATGAGTACAACTATGGATCTTTTCTACTCAGTTGGCCAAGTAGCTGTCTTCCAAATTTCTTGGCATTGATGAGTGAATGCTTCTAGTGTTTCATCAGCTTACTGAAACATTTTGGTGGGCATTCCATCAATTCTGGGAACCTTTCTTTGGCTAGTACTTACCTGATTTGCATCACCAGGATCAACTCCACTCTAAGAAATCAGCTTCTCCTCAGTCACATTTTGAGTGTCCTCAAACTCAAGGGGCCCGTTCTTGAAATATTTTAACAATTTTCTGCTTCCATTCATTAGGCCTTTGGCATTCTGACAATGTTTCAAAGAGACAAATTAAGATTTTCAGTGGCTCCTTCCTCTGAAGTGGGGAGCTGAGTTCTTCAGTGCCTACAAGCTCTGCTGAAACCTGTTCATTTTGTGTGACTCAACGGCATTTGCAATACCAGTGACATTGCTTCCAGCATCACAGCAAAACCCAAGCTACCACAGTATGACAAACTGACAAACAAGAGGTGGGACCTGCGTGAAATATATGTGGATATTCTGGCAAAGCTCTAGCTCTTTGCTTGGTCTGGATCCTGCATCGGACTATTATCATCTGACCTCCTTAGGACTTAAACCAGTGGCCTGCCATATTGCCTGCCAATCCTAGCTGTCTGTTGTCTGTCTATGAGCCAGCAGTCTATGAGCCAGCAGTCTGTTGTCTGACCAGTCAAACCTGAGTTCATCATCCCCTATGGCTATATGAGTCAAACCTCCAGCCTGGCTTCTGCACCACAGACTTGGAACTTTCCAGCCTCTATAACCATCATAATAAAAGCAGAACATTTTGAAGCTTCGAGGATTTAATCTTGCTCATGGAAACAGCAGAAAAGAAATCAAACAACATATTGCATTGGGAAAATCTACTGCACAAGACCTCTTAAAATTGTTGAAGACCCAGGATGTCACTTGGAGGGAGGACTATGGTGTGAAAGACCAAACCCATGATGTTTTTAATAACCTCATAGTGCAGGTGAAAGATGATCACCAAATAAGACCAAGAGGGATTGATGCCTTTTAATTACAGTGCTGGGGAAGCACACTAAAGATGCTGCTGCTGTTACCATTGAGTGGGTATGAGCCAAAGCAGCCCCGTGCACAACAGGACAAATCCATACCCAGTCCTGCACCATCTTCACAATGGTCCCCATACTTGAGCCCATTATTCCAGCATTGTGTCAATATATCTCATCTGTACCAAAAAAAAAAAAAAGTTGTCTTGGAAGAAGTTCAGCCTGTGAGGATGACAAGATCTCATCTCATAGCCACTGAACAGGTTTTCAAGAGACCAGTCCCTAGAGAATGCGTTTGGTAAAGTGGAGGGGTATGCAAAAAGAGAAAGACCCTTAATGAGATGGATGGACCCAGTGGCCACAACAATGGGCTCAAATAGTGTAACAATTGTGAGGACCGTGCAGCGACAGGCAGAGGTGGTTTCTGCTGTGCATCGGGTCTCTGTGAGTTGAGCCAATGTGACGGCCCCCGACGACAATCACAAACTAGTCATGAGAGCCTTCAATTCCTTGAACAAAATCTCTATATTTACACACACGTATACTTCACTAGGTTTGCTTCTCTAGAGAACAAACCTAAGACAATCCTATTATGAACAAAAATTTATGACACACATTCTCATACACACATTTTTTTCTAAAAGGCAAACAAACACTTGTTCATTTGTATTTTCAGCTGAAAGAGATTTTGTTTTTCCATATCATTTCTTGTGGCACATTTTTAAGTCTCTGCATTTATAATTTCAAAAAATTAAAGCATTGCTGTTTGATGTAGTCGATATTGTATACGAGATACTGCCAATAAGACAAAATACACAATTTTAATATCGTTTTAACAGGTCACATGTATTAGGTAGGATGTATTTGCAAAATCAGGATCCCACAAGAAAGCTTTCATAAGAAAATCCTAGAGCTGGGCCCCCTCTCATACGTCACACAGGAAACATATTAGTGAAGACCCTCGCTAGCCCTTGCTCTTCTCTACATAAATGTGGGCATTTTAGACACTGTTCCAAGTGGTCATCAACTGCAAGCACTGCCTAAAGGGACAGAAACCTCTCCTTGTGCTTCCTGCCATACACATATACAAAAAGGGACCAAAGGCAATCCCTCAACTCTAATCATTCAATCTCCAGGTCTGGAATTTGCTACTGCTAGAAGTACAAATTAGTACTTTGAAAAGCACTGCAGTGCTATGCATTTAAGCTTATGCAGCCAACTAGAAATGGAGGTTTTCACATGTGTGATCTGTTTGCACTGAATAAGAATAGAGGTCTTGTCCAGCTTTGATAAAGCATATTCTGTTTACATGTATTACATACTAATAGTCTTGTACAGTGGGAAACAGGGCGCCCACAGTCATCTCTCAGAGTGAACCTGCAGCTCGTGATTGCACACTTCTCTGCTGGAGAGGGCAGAAACACAGCATGTTCTTCATATCTATCTGTCAAACTAGAGCTAAGGGACACATTCATTGGCTCAATGGTTACTGATTAGTTCCTTTTTAATTTTCTTGTTGCAATAACAGCAATTGGCCTTTCCCACCATCACTCCTGATTCTCAGAAGAATCACTTATAAAATGGAGCGAGTTCTGAGGCTTAACCTGCTTACAAAGCACCAATTGATTTAGCTAATGGGATATTGAATTGGGAACAGAATAAGAATCTTGTTATGGTAAAGGCAAAACCAGCACCAGGAGAAAAAAGTTTTAGAACATGAGATGAAACACACACCAACTTGAAAGAAGTTAAAAAGCGTTTCCTTGGGCTATGTACTTTTCAAAAATAATAAGGGAGCTTTGTGTGTGCTAAGAAACAAACGGGCTCTCTCCGTTTCTCTGCCACCCCGAGTGTGGTGGTGCTCCGACTTCACCATGTCGTCTCATAAGACTTTCAGGATCAAGAGATTCCTGGCCAAGAAACAGAAGCAGAATCGGCCCATTCCCCAATGGATTCGAATGAAAACCGGTAATAAAATCAGGTACAACTCCAAGAGAAGACATTGGAGAAGAACCAAGCTGGGGCTGTAAGGAGCCCCCTGAAGGGTGGCACGCATGGCCGCATTTTCCCAGGCTCAAATTTTGTTCCCATCTGATGACTTGAACTTCTATTGGCAAATAATCTGGTTTATTCCTTGGTGTTTTGCTTTCTAATCAAGTTTAACAATAAATGATGTAAGGCTGTTGGTGTGAAAAAAAAACAAACGGTTCCAAGTGGGCACGGAGCAGGCACTCTGCTGTGGGTGCTGTGCTCATTTCTGTACCTCAGTACTGGAGGGGGCGTGGCTGACAGGCAAGAAACATGGAAAAGCTCGGTAGCAAGAGATGTCTCCTCTTTGGAAGACTGAAAGTCTAAGATAAGAAGATGAATTGTTTTGCACTATAAAAACTTCTGAACTGTTCAATGTAAATTAGTTCAGAGTAGTTCATTTTAAATTGAGGAGAAATGCACGCAAAAATCACATGAAACATTTTCAAGGAAACAAGACTGTGGAGTTCAGTATGTTCACAACGTTGTGCAACCACCACCTCTTTGTTGTCGTTCTATTGTTTTCTGTTGTTCATCCCCCTGGAGGGGAGTGTGTGATCATGTGTCGATGGCCTTGCCTACCCAGAGCCACCAGTGCCCAGCAGAAGGAAACACCCCAGTCCTGTACCATCCTCATCGTTGGTTCCACAACCGAACCCATTGCTGCAGCTACTGCATCCATCTACCTCCTTGCCAAGCACGATGTCCTTCTCCAGGACCTGGCTTCCCCTGAGGGTATGTCCAAATTATGTAAGAGGAAGTCTTGCCATCCACCATCTCCATCTCCTTCTAACGCACACCTATCACACCCAAATAAAATCCTAGTCCACTAGTAGTTATTCTGGTTGCCCTGTCTCCTTGACCCTGGAAAAAACAAATTTGCTGTTTGTCTCTCTGTATTTACCTACACTGTTCAATATCAATGTGGAGCACTATGCCATGTGATCTTTGGCATTTGCCTTCTTTTGTATTCCACTGAGTACAAAGCTTGAGTTTTAATATTTCTTAGGGAAATTCCATAAAAATCATAAAAATTTGGTGGTTTTCCAAATTTATTTGAATGCCTAATATCTCATTATCCATGCATGAAACAAAAATAAAGCTATGAATAGTAAGTGCATGCAGATAATTATTTATATTTCTGGCAAAAAAATTCCATTAGTTGTGAACGCCCAACCCATCATCATAACACTAGTAATTTAGAAGAAACAGAGCTAAGAGGCAAAATATGCACAAGTCCAGCCTTGTAGGGCACCCAGACATTGACTGGGGGTGGGGGGTCAGATAACCTGGCAGAGATCCCGCCCACACAGGTAAGCATTTAAAGAAGGTAAGTATTTAGAAATGCACTTGGCTAGAGGGTACCTCATGATAGTGGGGATCCAATGGTCAAGGGAGGGGGGCGTGTACCATGAGGTGGACCTGTAATTCTTGCTGGAATCAGAGACCTCGTCTGCAGAAGGGCTAGTGGATTCAAAGTGCTGAGCTTGTGGTTAACAGCCCAATCACACCTGAGTAAGCCATCCGGCCCCTTTGTCTCACTTCAATCTCCAAAACTACTGCTGTGGATTGGATTCCATAGGACCCTGCCAGTACTACCAGCGGTCTGCCAAGACAGTAAATCTGTTGTTGTTGTTGTTGTTGTTGTTAGATGTCATCTTGTTCCCACTCAGCAATCCTATGCACAGAAGAACAAAAACACACAGTCCTGTACGATCCTCACACTTGTGTTTATGGTTGAAGCCATTGTGGTAGCCACTGTGTCCATCCCATTCCTCTTGTCCAGGGCCTTTCCTACTGTGCACTTCCCTTCTTCCTTCACCAAGCATGATGTCCTTCTCCAGTGACTGGTCTCTCCTGATATGTCCAAAGCACGTGAGCCGAAGTTTCCCCAACCTTCCTTCTAAGGACCATTCAGGCAGGACTTCTAAAGCAGATTGGTTTGTTCTTGTGGCAGACCGTGACACATTCAATATTCTTTGAGTATAAAGCCTCATCTTTCTCCAGTTGAATGACTGGGAAAAATAGCTAAGGGACATTTGTGAATGCCAAAGTCCAGAGAAACAGGCCTAGTTAAAATACGAAAATTTAATCATAGAGTAGAAAAATACCTCTTCTCTCCCACATCTTACCACCACACCAGGGTTCCCGCAGAATAAATATGAAAGGACTAGAGCTGAAAGAGCTGTAACTCACAAACATCACCTGAGGAAGAGTTCTGGAGTCTAAAGACAGAGAGACAAAAATAAAGGCACTCGGGAATTTGAAGCCGTAGGACTGATAGCTACAGAAACATCTAAACACATCCAACTCCCAGACAGCAGGCAGACTAGTAGAAATCCTAACAATAAAGACTTCTTACCTCAGTTCCCACCATCTATTACATTATTCAAGCCAGATTCAGAGGACGATGTGGAACCAAGGATATCATTGCTGATATCAGGTGGGTTGGGGCTAAAACAGAGAACCTGTTTCCTCTGCAAATGTATTTGACTGTTATGGATCATAACAAACTATGGATAACATCGCAAAGAATGGGAGTTTCAAAACACTGTGCTCATACAGATTTTGCACATAAACCAAGAGGCAGTGATTCGGAGGAAAAGGGAATATTGCAAGGTTTAAAAACAGGAAGGTGTGTATCTTTTCTCCACATTTAATCAATCTGTACCCTGAGCAAGTAATCCAAGAAGCAAACCTATATGAAGGAAAACAACACAGCATCAGGACTGGGCAAAGACTTGTTAGCTTGTTGACAACTGTCCATCTGCAGAGGACACACTCTTGCTTGCTGAACGCCAGGAGGATTTGATGGTCTACAGAGATGAAAGTCAGAGTACATCCGTCAGTGTGGATCATAACTCAATGTAAAGAAAACCAAACTCCTCACCACTGAATCAATCAACATCGTGCAGAATAGAGAATTTCATTTTACTTGGATTGACAATCATTGGCTATGGAAGCAGCAGTGAAGATATCAAAAGAAAACAGGATGATTTGCATCCCTCAGCTCTGATCAGAGGGATGCACTGAAGACTTGATCCATGTGTGGACCCTGTAAATGGATTTGGGGTTTCCACTGCCATCCATAGAATTCTGCAAACCAGGTGTTGAAACCCTGATACTATTCCCTCCTTTAGATTTGGATTTTATTATTTACAGGCTGGTGTGCTGCTTCTAGGTGGACTTAGTTGACGCCTCACTTAGAGTACTGTAAAGACCATTCTGGCAGACATGGTTAAGTCAAAATGTGATACCTTATCATTTGATCTCCCTTTGGACCCATTTTACAGCTGTTTCAGTTTCCTTTCTTTTATAAAACTGAAGGGGAAACACACGTGGCTTCAGGCCCTGATAAATCTTCTCTGACCATGGGCTTGGGATGTGAATATCCTTGCTAACATGTTGAACGCATTCCAATGGATGGCTGCTGACGCAGTTAGCTTAAAATCTAGTACCCTATCATTTGAGCTCCCTTAGGATCCATTTAAATGTGTGTTAGCTTTTAACATGTTGTGCTTTGGTTTTGATTGAGGTTTTTGTTTCATTGTTATTCTTGTTCATTTTTTGTTGTTTCTTAATGTTTGTATATGACATTCAGGACAAGTAAATCTATAGAGAGAGTAACTGGATTAATATTTCCTTGGGGGCATGGCAGGGGAGGATGGGGGGAAATGGGGAGCTAATAAAGATGAGTACAAAGACAAAGGAACTGCTCTAAAACTGATGGTGGTGATGCTTACACAACTCTCCTCGATGTTACTGAACTACTGAATTGTATGATATGTGAATTTTATGCCAACAAAACTGTGGGGGGCAGGGAAAGGAATCAAAAGACTCATGACACTGTGTCGGTCTGCTGCACAGACTTCTTGAACCCAAGCCATGCTGTCTTCAGTGCCTTCATATGTATGTGACAGGTAGCCCATGAGAAAGTCACCTCCAGAAGAATGAGCCTGTTTGATATGTGGTCCTAGGGAAGAACACTGAATGTCAGAGGCATTGTCAGAGGATAAACAAATCGATCTTGGGACAAGTGCAGCCAGAATGTGAGACTGCATCTCGTGTACTTCGGACATTTTACCAGAAGAGGCCAATATCTGGCAAAGGACATCCTGCTGGGGAAGTGGAGAGACAGTGGGAGAGAGGAAGCTCCTCAAGGAGCTGCAGTGACACCGTGATTACAACAGTGGTACAAGACCGAGTAGTGCTTCCTTCGGCAGCACAGAGGAGCCCTGGGAGTGAAACCCTCTACCAGGCACATTCCCACAAGGAGCACAGCTGGAGAAAGGAGCACAGCTGAAGAATGCCCACAAAGAGCTGCTATGAGTCAGAATCTACTCGATGGCAGTGGGTTTGATTTGATTTGGTTTTAGGAGCCATGGAAGGAGCCCTCGTGCTGCTGTGGAGTAATTGTTGTGCTGCTAACCATAAGGTTGGCAGTTCAAACCTACCAGTGAGTTTTTGAGAGCATGACGGGACGAGAACATCCAGATTGTCAGTCTGAGTAACCCTCTATAAGGTAGACATGAGTCAGAACTGACCTGAGGAAGTGGCTTTGGTGTGTGTGTGTGTGTGTGTGTGTGTGTGTGTGTGTGTGTGTGTGTGTTTTTGTTGGTTTTATCTTCAGCTGAAAACTTAGCAAAAGTAATAGCTTTGGTGCGTGTAATGCTATGAATCAGAGCACTCAAGTTTTAGAGGCTTCCAGGTGGTACCATGGCTAAGATATTCAATTGCTGATGGAAAAGCCAACAGCTTGAACTCACCAGCATGTCCAGGAAGGTTTGCAGCCATGGAAACCCTGTCAACTATTCTACTAGGTCACTATGCATCAGAATCGACTACACAGTCATGTTTATTTGTTTAGGGGGCTATTTTTAAATTTTTAAAGGTGGCCCTCACCACTTCGCAACATCTCACCCAGTGGTTCAAAGTGGTTTAAACCAGCTTAGTCATGGCTGATGAAGCAAACTTAGAATGTAATAAATTTGTAAAATGGGATATACACAAATGACAGCCCAAACAGAAAAAAAATATGGACCAACACCTTACTAGACACATATCTCCCTCTAAGAAAACAAGAGCTGTGCCGCCCTGCATAGCAAACACATCTGTGAATTGGCCAAGGTGGAAACAGCCCTGCTGGGGTCCAAGGTGGCAGCTGAGCTCACCACTTTGAGTATGTCTTGTTCTCCACAGCCTGGTAATAAGTGAATCTCCCAAATCAAGCTTCTGGAAGAGTTTACCATGCCTCTTCAGAGCCTCCCATTCCATAGCTTTGAGTCGTATGTATTTTTTTCTGTTCCAGTTATCAGTCTGGTCTACCTACATTTTACAAATTCAGATCTATTCTGGTTTTGCTGTATTGGCCATAACTGAACTGGTTCTACCCAGTTTGAAGTCCTGCCTCCCTGCTTGTGGAAATCCCAAAGGTATCCTTTTACCAGGGACAACATCCAGAAGACCTAGGAAAGAAAGGGAAACGGAAGATGGAGAAAGTAGGATAAGGAATGCTATATTGTGAGCATGGCAAACTATGGCATGAAACAAAATGTGTATGACTTGCTGAATGGGAAACTGATTTGTTCTGTAAAACTCCCCCCAGGTCACATAAAAGTTTGGTTTGCTTCTTTGGTTGATGACACATGCTGCTGCTGTTGTTAGCTGCTGTTGAGGGGATCTCTGACATGTGGCAACCGCAGACACAGAGGAACAGCAGGTTGCTGGGTCCTGTGCCAGTCCCAGAACTGGTTGCCACTGGGCAATGCTGACTGACAGGGTCTTCAATGGCTAATCTTTCAAGAGCAGATCTCCAAGCCTTTATTAGCCCATGCTCACCTAGAAGCTCCATGAAAGCATTAACAGGTTCAAAGCAACATGCAAACCACTTACGGATGAATTGTCACTATGCATGAGTTGCATTGGTTGGAACTCCAGCTCAGGTCTCTTGCAAGGAAGAAGAGAATTCTATCATTGCACAATCACTAACCTCTTCTAAGTGATATAGACTTGCAATTAAAATCATGTAAATAATGAAAAGTTCTCATAATTCTTGAGTTATAATTCTTTTCCTTAGCAGGTCTCCATGCTTGTATAATCATATTGTACATAAAAATTGTCTCCCAATATTTTTACTTAATGATGTCAATATTTCCATGCTTGGTATCTCAAAAAATTCTTATCTAATTATAGCAAAATAGTTATTTACCTAACCATGTCAGTAGACTTCCCATTTGAGCTAATAAGAAATGAAACATAACCAAGCAGCCCTCTAGCTAAGAAACAACAAAACCTAATGGAAGAAGCACACCAGCCTGTCCCAACATGATCGCTGAAGACAAAGCAGGTGCATAAGCAAATGTGGTAAAGAAAGCTGATGGGGCTTGGCTATTAAAAGATATAGAGTCTGGGATCCTATAGGCTTGAAGATAAACAAGCAGCCAACTAACTGCGAAATAACAAAGCCTACATGGAAAAAGGACACCAGCCTGTGAGATCACAAGGCATCAAAGGGATCAGGTATCAGGCATCAAAGACCAAAAAAAATCATAGCATTGTGAATGAGGGGGGGTGCAGAGAGGGGAACCAGGGCCCATCTGTGGGCAATTGGACATCCCCTTGCAGAAGGGTCGCAGGGAGAAGACGAGCCAGTCAGGGTGCAGTGTAGCAATGATGAGACATTCAGTTTTCCTCTAGTTTTTTAATGCTTCCTCCACCCCCCAGCCTCCACTATCATGATCCCAATTCTACCTTATAAATCTGACTGGACTGGAGGATGTCTAATGGTAAAGATAGGAACTAGAAACACAGGGAATCCAGGACAGGTGAACCTCTCAGGACAAGTAGTGAGAGTGGTGATACCAGGAGGGTGGAGGGAAGGTGAAGGAGAAAGGGAGAACAGATTACAAGGATCTACATATAACCTCCTCCCTAGGGGACAGACAGCAGAGAAGTGGGTGAAAGGAGACGTCGGACAGTGTAATATATGACAAATAATACTTTATAACTTATCAAGGGTTCATGGGGGAGGGAGAAAGGAGGGGGAAATAAGCTGAAACCAAGGGATCAAGTAGAAAGCAAATGTTTTGAGAATGCTGATGGCAACAAATGTACAAATGTGCTTGACACAATGGGTGTATGTGTGGATTGTGATAAGGGTTGTACGAGTCCCCAATAAAATGATTTAATTATTTTTTAAAAAGAAAGAAATGAAACAAAGTCCGTAGAGCAGCATTTGTGCACAAAGGGTCACGTTTTCTCTACTTTTGGTGTCATTTCCTGGAGCTAAATGTTCCAGTGTGCAACTGTCTAAAATAATCATGCAGTTGCAATCTTTTTTTATTTAAAATCATTTATCCTTAAGTCATTCCCTTTCTCTACTTTAGGCCTAAAAATGTATTCCTGCTGAGCCAACAAGATTTATATCACATGCTGTCTGCTCTGGCGGCAACTCAACACTTCATCATATTAGGAGAACATTCCTTGTGGCTCATTTATCTGAGAACAATATTATAACAGTTATTTCGTGTTTATCAAGAAAAACTTTTCTAATAATTCATGGTATTTATTTCCATAGACCAAAAAAAAAAATTCACTGCCATGGAATTGATGATAATTCATAGCAACCCTACAGGACAGTGTAGAACAGCCCCTGGGAGTTTCCAAGACTGTAACTGTTCAAGGGAATAGAAAGCCCTGTCTTTCTCCCTTGGAACAGCTGGTGGTTCTGAACTGCCAGGCTTGCTGGTAGCACACAAATTTGTGACTAGTACACCACCACGGTTCACTATAATATTAGGTCTATTGTGACTAGACAGATTTCTAGATATACACACAATCTGTGAGAAATGTGTACAGAATCAATGTGAGAAAAATACTCTATTAATAATACTTCAGTAAAGTTAAACTACAGTCATACTTTTGTAGGTCTAAACTATTATTTTTATTAGCCCCTCAGGTAAGGGATTTTGCTATTTGGGGTCAATCTATGGGCACCAGTGCTTTGAAAATGCACCTTTGGTTGGTTTTCAGGGGGTTAAAAAACGTCTATAAGCCTTCAGGCAGAATCCTAAATTACACACACACGAGTTTAGCAAGCATTTAGCACTCTGAAAAATGGGGACTTGCTGTACTGTCTACATTCTTTTTTTCTGTAAAGCTAACATTGTTCTAAAAAACTGAAGACTATTAATAAAACTTTGGCAAACTGAAGTTGAGCATCTTTTGCTGAGAATTCAAAAATGAGTGAAACACAATTCCTTTTCCTGAGAAAGCCCCCTTGCCATACTGTCACGTTACGTTCGTGTTGCAAATAAACAGCAAAGTTCCATTCTGGTCTGGAAGGTCAGAGTGGGCCGGAAAGAGGACCAAAGAACAGAAGACCCACCTGTCAGCGTGTCAAACGTGCTTTCAGATTAAATATGACTCTGAGTCACAACGAGTTGCGTTTCAGTTCACAAAACAGGAGCTTCATTTTGTTGGCTTGTGACATATGGCCAGCACCCATTCTGCAGCTGTTCTTTTCCCTATTTGTTTTGTTTTACTTTAAATCTTGGTGCCTAATACTTATTTTCCTGTTGTAAAAACATTAAATTTGGCAAAAATCCATACATCTTTGGCACCATCCTTGCAGTGCTCACTGAGTAAAAAATCCTGACTTAATTTCCTGTCATCCACAATATGCCAGAGAAGCTCGGGGAAATCACCCGGCGTGCAGGGACCTGTCGAGTCCCGTGGAAGTGGCAGGCAGAGGGCGTCTGCAGGAGGCTCCCGTATTTGACAGGGATGGTGCCATGCCCTGGCACGAGAACCCGAAGCAAGCCTGGGATGCAGAGAAAGCTGTGGGGAAGGGTATAGACCGAGGTAGGCAGGACCAGGAGAGCAAAAACTACAGCCAGCCCTGAAGAGCAGGCTGGATAATGGAATCAGACAATGGAAGCTACACATTTCAACAATGCAGGAAAAATTCTCGGGAAGCTAGGAAAATTCTCTCAGCAAGCATGCAATCAAGAAGAGCAGTGTTGCCAGAACAAAGATTAGAGTACCGCGGAGTTGAGTCTAGAGGGGAAGGATATTTGGGTGTGGGGGCTGCCTTGCCAGAGGGCAACCTGATTTGTCCCACGGAGCCCAGGATAACATAGGTCAGGGTGGAGATGGTGGCGCTTATAGAGGAAAGACCTAGAGAAAGATTTCTCTCAACAAATCTTCACTGGGCAGCTAATATGTGCAGCGTTAAGTGAATGGCATTTGACTTGATTTTTAAGGAAAGGAAGGAGAATGTCCATCTGTAAGGTCAACAACCACTGGTAGCCATTCATGAGATTCAATGGAAAACTGGTATTTATAATTTTTAAAATGCTAAATTAATCTAACCCAAGCCCTTCATTTACCACATAAAAGAAGTACAAGATCTTGAAAACTTGATTCTGAATAACAAACGCTACAGAGGATACTCAAATCAGCGAAGGTGAGCAGGGATTTAAAACAGGCACCCGAAAGATAAGACACGAAACCAAAATTGTCTAGTGATGGTGCAAAAAGCGCACACCTCAGGGACCTGAGAGGCTCTTATGTTGCCCTATCGACACTGATTAAAAGCCTTGGTGGTACAGGGGAAGAAGCACTGGACTGCTAAGCTCAAGCTTCGAGGTTCAAATCCACTGCCCACAGGAAAAGCAAGGCAGTCACCTTCTATAATATTTGCAGCCTTAGAAACCCTCCTGAGTAGGTCTCCTCTGTCCTAGAAGAACTGGAAGTCAAACTGACTCCAAGGCGACCGCAGAGGAGGCGAGCTCTATAGCAAACAGGTCAAAACCCCGGGCAAGGGGACACAGTTCTCAAAATGCCTCGAAAGAGGCAAGCAGCCCACACGCAGGCCACACGCGCATGCTCACACTTCCCTTTAGTCACATTCAAAATCAGTTGATGAAAAGACAAAGTCCATTTGATACATTTTCTGTAACCAACGACAAGTAGATGGAAACATACAGAGACCCTGATGACACGGACAAGCAATTGGTTAGATGCTAAAGCAAAAAGTTGGAGGTTCTCATACACCCAAAAGCAATGCTGAAGACAGGTCTGGCAATCTACTTCTAAAACCATCCGCCATTCAAAAAACCTATGGAGCAGTTTGATTCTGATAGACAGGGGCTCTGATGAGTCAGAATCAACCTCTTAGATTGCAACTGTTGCATATAAAATATGATTTCATTGAAATAGTTAGTGAAATCATTAAATATGTCCTTTTACCGAAGGAATTTAAGTTCTTTTTTTTTTTTACCAACAGATAAATCAATTTATTAAAATAGTTGATTTAAGCATCTGCAATGGTGACTTCAACCTCTACTCCAGGCTCAATACTGATGGAAGTGATCTGCTTCACTGTCTCAGACGGACTGTGCAAGTCAATGAGACGCTTGTGGATCCTCATCTGGAATCGATCCCAGGTGTTAGAGCCTTCCCCACAGGGAGTTTTCCTGGTCGTAATTCTCAGAGTCTTGGTAGGCATCCTAACTGGTCCCTTCACTTTCAGGTTTTTCTCCTTAGCCCCTCTGATCCAGTCAGCACACACTTTCTCCAAGGATTTCACGTTGCGGCTGGTCAGAGTAATTCTAATTCGGTGAATGGCCACCTCTGGTTCCACAGGTGTCTTTCCGGTGTCCTTAAATGCCATGGCGGCGGGGCGCTTCCTGACCGACTTGTTCCTCGGCGAGAGCGAACAGCGGTGAGTCAGGAATGGGATCGGGGGACGGAGCACTGCGGGACAACGGCCGCGTCTTCCTCAAAGAGCGGAATTTAAGTTCTTATACCAAGGCATTGATCTGGACCTTATCCAAAAATAGATTCATGCTTTTCAATATTACAATATTACTAATGAGATGTTTTACATTTTATTTTTCATACTAGATCTTTGAAATTCAGTATGTCAATCTTACTTAAAATCCTTCTCAACTTGGACTGACCACACTTAGAATACAGCCAGTGGTTACCACTGTAAACAGCACAGCTCCGGATTCTTCCACTTCCTGTCTACTCGTCGACTTGTGGTTTGATTCCATTGTACCAGAAGTCCTGCCCTCTTCAAGCAGAACAGTCCTTGAAAGTGGGGCCTTATCTGCCAGTCCAGGGGTACACCACTCAAGGCCTCTGGCCAGCTGTCCTTCCCAGCACTGGTCACAGACTCCTGGAGCTCAGAAGCAAGGTCCCTCGTCCCTGGAGCTCGGGGCCAGAGGGGAATGGAATCCTGAGAGATTCAAGTACTAACATTCGGTTCAGGAAAAACTGCAAACAGTGTTTTCTGAGAGTTATTCACGCTCTTCTATTCTTCACAACACAGTATCTGGCTCAATAAATACTTATTCAATATATCAAAATAATGTACTTCAGATATGGAGTTATTTCACAAAGAGAAGAAACAGAAGTTTATAG
The DNA here is from genome assembly GCF_050624435.1 of Tenrec ecaudatus. Lineage (NCBI taxonomy): Eukaryota > Metazoa > Chordata > Mammalia > Afrosoricida > Tenrecidae > Tenrec > Tenrec ecaudatus. The sequence goes on from NC_134537.1 coordinate 166,574,083, forward strand.
CAAGATTGCACATTTAAAAAAAATAGTATTCTTTTAGGACCCAATTGATTCTTTTTACCAGGATGAAACTGGTTTTTGTTCTTGGTTGACAACGTCACGTCCCACTCATCGGGACTGTGTACAGAATAGAAATGCTTTGCAGGGTTTTCCAGGCTGGGGCCTTTCAGAAGCAGATTTCCAAACCACATCAGGGTGGTTTTGAACCAGCACCTGTAAGCTGCTAGGTGAGTGGTGTATTCTACCGGTCCAAAGAGTTTCCGTGGAGGATTCATACCTGATCTGCGATGGCAAAACGTCAGCTGCTGCCTGCCATTCTTGACACACCTCACCATCTTGTCTTTACCTTGCTCTCTATACTTTCTCACCCCCATTGCACATTCCTTAATTTGCCCTTTATCCTTAGTGAATAGCAGTTCTTAGCTAAAGAAGGAAATGAACAGAAGAATAAATGGATATGGTTGTTTCAGGACTCCCAATTTTTTTGAGGGAAACATGCATAGTCACTTCAACACACATTTACTGAGTATCTACTATGAAATAGGCATTGTACCATTTGCCAGGGGTAGTAAAAGGAAGAAGGCAGGATTGTGACTTGCTGGCCCCAACGCATGCATTTTTCTAAGACAGCATTCTACTGGCCTGTACCAAGGACATTTAGTTCACATGTGCATGGACCTGGGCCCAGTCCAAGTAGGAATTCATGCTTTTCAAAGAACAGCAGATAAGAGAAGTGAGATATATTTCATTAAAGCCTATTGGCCAAGCACTGCCCTAGTCTTTTTTTTTTTTTTTTAACATAGATTCTCTTCTCTAATCCTCTCAAAAACTTCCCTCCCTTCTCTCTCTTCCTCAACTCCTCTTGCTCCCAGGGGCAATCCCACAGCCCAGAGACAATGAGACACAAACAAAACCAGCTGGTGTTTTTCATGCAATGTGCATATTCCTCACACAAAATGGAACAATGTCGCTGACATAACTCTTACCCATCTTTTTCATGATCTAACACAGATGTAAACACAAAGCCACAGAGAGTAACTTTAGACTATGAGGCAACCGGCCTGAGGGCGGAGGATAACATGCTGAGGATACTGCCACTAAACAGATGCTGAGATCTCCACGATGTCACCGAGGATCTGAACCAATGGCAGCAATCACCTCCCTGTGAGGCCTCGTCATTGAGCGTAGTAAGCTCTTTATACATAGCTGTTGGCCAAACATATCGACTGATGATTGTATGTGTTGGGCTCACAAGATTTTAAACAGCAGGTCTAACTAAGGTCCATGCACAAGTTTCAACTCTAACTTCAAGACCAGTCCCACGCGCCCCACCACAGTGTCTGCCGTCAGCATAGTCACTGGCCTATTCGTATTTCTTGGCTTAACTTTGTCCATAAAATGTATCAAAGAGGTTAAGGCAAGATCTGTAAAGTTCAGGGTCAGCTTGATCAAGACTTGGCCCTGAGAATCACAAGCACCATGTTTCATGGAGCACTGTGTCTGGAGCAGGCCTTAGCACCTACCTGGACTGGTATGCCTTCTCCTCCCTCATCTGCTCCTTCACCTGTGATTGGTTCACACCATATGCTGAGCTTCCCCTCTGCTTCTGTCCTTGGATCAAGTGAAATTCGACAACAATAACTAAACACTGTACATGAGGAGGAGATACAAGGAAAGAAGTTACCATAAAGCAAGACAAAGGGGAGGGAGGGGCACAGACACCAAAGGAGAGGCCACTTCTTAATACTACAAAGTAATGGGACAAAAAGTAAAGATATCACCCCCTCGTCCCCCACCCATGCCAGCCTCCCACGACCAGACTGTCTCAGTACTCCTGACCCATGGCTAATGTTTCAGTGGGACACAAAGCACAAAGAAGGAGCTGTACTCGTTGAGCAGAGACCCAACTCTGTCTCAGTCCCACCTGAATTACAGCTGTCTCACACTGCTAAATGATTAGAAAGACCTGCATACAGTTTTAGCCAACGCATGTCAGATCCTGAGGCACCCACTTAGGACATCATCTGCACCCTCTTTGTATCCCACTGTCCTTGGATTAGCGAACTGCTGCAAACAAGCCACCAAAAGGTGCTTGGCAGTCAGAAAAGAATCCTTTATCGTACAATCTCTTTATGTTCTCAATCACAAATGAAACTGCCTGTCCAGTCTTTCAAATGTTCACCCTTCTTCAAGCAATGGTTGTCAAGGCACAATGGCCACCCTAGTCCAAAGAAGAACCTGAGCCACTCCGGAAAACACAGGCTTCAGAGAACTAGAACACTCTTTTGATTCCATGACTCAGTCTTCCTGCACATTAAAGGGTATTTAGCAGTTTCCATCCTTCACTTCTTACCTTGGAAGGGCCACGTGAGCTATGGTGCTAACTGCCTTTGCCTGAGATGCACTCCTTCAAGGAGCTCTAAGGGTCTCTTGGGCCACGCATCCGAGTCTTTTCTTAGAATGTTCCAGAGCTGGAAGGGCAATGAAGCCGCATGTTCCTTTCCTTCTCTGGCAGTCTTTCCATCAGCCCTATCACCTGAATAGCCTCAAGAACAGCAGTTCTCAACGTGTGGGTCGCGACCCCTTTGGGGGTCGACCGACCCTTTCACAGAGTTCACCCGATTCACAACTGTAGCAAAATTACAGTTATGAGGTAGCAACGAAAATAATTTTATGGTTGGGGGGGGGGGGTCACCACAACATGAGGAACTGTATTAAAGGGTCACAGCATTAGGAAGGCTGAGAACCACTGCTCAAGGCCATCCTACTTAGCCTTCAACCTTTGACCTCACACCCACCCCCACACCCCTGTGCCGGCCTGCATAAGGTGCCCTCCTCTCCTCTCCCCTCCACTTCTTCAAATTCTACCCATGTCCATTCTAGCATCCAGCAGTCATGTCTGTCATCAGAGTTCCTATGACATAGTTGGACAAGCCAGTCGAGCACTTATTCATAATCCTCACCTCAATACCGGGTCACTTTTCACTAGACTATGCGCAATGCAGGTCAAGGGCCACTTCCCATCCCTCATTTGCATCACAGTGTCGTAGATGACATGAGCACTATCAGGCAATTAGTGACCATGCCTCATACTGGAGATGGCATGATTTATCATCTCCAAACCAAGGTCCCTGGAATTTCCCAAGGCTTCCTCTCATTCCAGGCCTCCAGAAGTGCCTTCGACTCTCTTCAATCCAAGTGAATATCCACATTCACTTTGCACTCAAATTCCTACAGCGTGTGGTGTACTGCTTTGTTGAACTGATATCCCCGTTTTCTCAGAACACGCTGGAACGCAGAACTGAAACTCTAATTCTATTTTTGGGTTCACAATTTACTCAACGTTTCCTCTTTGAAGCAGTTTTCTCCATTTTACATTCATTCATTTAACAAAATTACAATTACAAAGATGGGCAATTATGTTGGAACAGATTAAGTGCAATTCTAGGCTCAAAACCACCTTGCTCCAGGAACACTTGGGTACAGAGACTATTTTTGACCCAGGCCAGGAAGGAGGGTAAGAGCAAACTTGGAAGTGGTTCCTTTTCCTCCCTCTCCAGGTGCGCCTCTGTTGGGTACTAGCAGATCTCACAGCAGTGAGTCTGTAGCTTTAAGAAAAAGGAAACATTTGCACTGAACCATGACGGTCCCTTTGCAATCTGGTATGTGCAGGTGGTGGGAGAACATTCGAGGTGGTAAACTCAGAGGTTATTCAAAGATCACCCCTGGAAAGACAAGTTGGAATCAGATAACAAAGAACCTTGAAAGCTAAACCAAAGCGTGGAGCCTACATTTTATTTAAGGAGAACTGGACTAACTGAAGGGGTCTTAGACATGGCAAGAGGTAGAGAAGGATAAGGACACCCCCCACCCACCCAAATGCATACATGCTGGCTTTAGCACATACCTACAGGAGTGACTATGTTAACATGGGGGAAAACATCCATGTGTGTTCTGGGAGGGAAAACAACTTCCTCCCACCAACACACTGAGCAGGGTAAAGGCTCCTCTCTCCTTCAGGGAAGTGGGCAAACCCTGCTGAGACAAGGAATGAACAGCAAGAAATGGACATGAGAAGTGGAATCCTAACAGTTCATTCTGTTCAACTACTACATGCCCCCAGTAACACGGTAGAGCCTGGAGACAATCAGTAGAGTGAGAAGGACTCTTAGAACCTAACTAGTCCCTGGCCAGCTGTGCTATGGATTCAAGAAATCATTACATGACGGGTCCCTAGCTATATGAATGGCTAACAAGAGTTTAAAGGATGTACACAAGACATACAGTTTGCCACGCTTTAAAGAATCCACCTCCCTCTAGATCAGTGTTTGCACAAATGGGTGATACTGCCCGGGTGAGCTGCAATGATCTTGGTGGGCTACAAAAGCCAATATCTACACTTTATCCTGGATGAACAGGAGCCCTGTAGCGTAGCGGTTACACATCAGGCTGCTAACAGCAGGGTCCACAGTTCTAAACCACTAGCCACTGCGCAGGAGAAAGACAGGCTTCCTACTCCCATAAAGAGCTATAGTCTTGGAAACACACGGAGCAATTCTACCCTGTCATTGAAGATAACAAAGAGCAAGTCTCTTCTTTCTTCTGAGGAGCAACTGGAGGTTTCGAACTGCCAACCTTGCAGATGGCAGCCTAACTGGTGACAATCATGCCGCTGGAACATCCAACTTATAGCACAGATGTTCTCGATTGAGAGCCGCAAGCTGCTATGAACCAGGAAACCAAACCAGTTGGCACTGATTCATGATGAATTCCATTGTGGTGAGAGTGGCGTTGTGCTTGTGTGGCTTTAAAGACTGAGTTTTTGGAAGTAGATCGCCAGGCCTTTCTACTACACTGCCTCTGGTTGAACTCAAACCACCAGTTCTTTGGTTAGCAGTCAAGTGAATTAACTATTTTTACCACCCAGGGACTTCTCAGACCACTGTAAGTCCTGGGGCAAAAGTCTCCTCTGTACATAGGAGAATAAATATCCCTTAATTTCATAAACAATAATTTGCTACAGGTGGCTTCTCTAATCTCTCTCTGCATACCCTTTTCTCCTTGTGACCCTTTTAGAACATAAGGGGTAAGTAGAACAGAAGGGGTAAGAAGAGACGTGGAGATAAATACTTACAAGTGAAAAGGCTCCCTAACTAAACAATAGAAAACTCCTAGATCAGTGGAACCTTCCAGGAGACAGAACAGAGAACCATGCTGTTACACCTGGGGATTTTAGTCACAGGTCAATTCCAACTCATAAAGACCCTATGGGTCAGAAGAGAACTGCCCCTGGAGGTTTCCAAGACTGTAAATCTTTACAAGAGCAAACAGCTTCATCTTTCTCTCATAGAGTAGCTTATAGTTTTGGACTATTGGCCTTACAGGTAGCAGCCCCAACATGTAGCCCAACACAGAACATCCAGACTGACCTCAAAGACAGCCAGTGACAGATCAGTCAGAGCTCAGTTTGGTCACATTGTACTGGTTATAAGCTCACTGTCTACACCAGGCAATCGCTGCTCTTCTCACACACCAGAAGGTCCTCGATCCTGGACTGTGCCTTCAGTTCCTGGTTCAGACATCATTTACTCCAGCCGACTCCCCACCACACTGAGCTAATGCAGGTGCCTCTGCTTGCTGCTCCGCTGCACTCTCCACACCACTGACTCGCTTGTTCAAATAATCCTTTAATGTTCCTGCTTCCAATCTTGAACTGCTGGCTCCTCAAGGTCATGGACTATCTAATTTTCTGCCAGGCTCTGTGTTCAAAGTCGGCCTTTTCGTTTAGTCTAAGTGTGACTTTGGACAATGGAGCTTCTCTTTGCTGCTACACTGAAAATTACATCAAACATGCACGGTGAGCACTGAAGAATGATGCCAGGCAAAAGATGAATGATTATTAACTATCATTTCTTCTATCCCCAGTGAAATCGATGAGACTATAAATAGTAGTTCGCACACTTCTTCATGCAACTAAGTCATTTGTTTTCTATAACACTGCACCAACTTGTACACTTGCCATAGGACATTCAGAAAGCATGTTCCAATCCAGGATTTAGAGTGAGTAATGAAAGAAGGTGGAGACTCTCATTACCAATGACCCAAAGTCACATCTCTCAGCACATCGTACGGAGGAAAAGTCATTTTTGTGAATCTTTTAAAAGATAAACCTTTCTTGCACAAAGCTCCATAAATGACTGCATTTAGTAAGTGGTACTGCAAATATTGGTATCCTTGGCAATACCATTAAAGCTAACTATCTCTGATTCATTTTTGAATCTTCAGAATAGTTTAGGCCAATAAGACGGTTTTACAGTTGGAGAAACGGGTCCATTCAGAAAGGTGAAGACCGTCCGTTTTGGGGTACAGTGGTGAGCATAGATGCCTTCCAGGGAGGTGAAGACAGTTGTTGGAGATCCAAGAGCTGGGTCAGAAAGTTGTGCAAGCTCTGTCTTTCAGTTCTACACCCAGAGGTATATTAACAGTTGCTTCAATTTAATTTCTTCATCTAATTAAGAAAAGGTATTCATGTGTATCTGGCATTCAGGATCAAAGGTAGGAAGACACTGGTCGCTGAAGAGATTACCTCAAGTGACGTTTCTCATCTTAAAGGAGACTTCAACAGAGCCATTGGCTCTGCAGCTACTCAGAGTGAATTATGGAGAGGGCCAATCCTCATCCGCTGCCACTCACAGCCATCCAGTCAATTCTGACTCAGAATGACGCTACAGTGCGGAGCAGAGCTGCCCCTTGGGGTTTCTGAGGTTGCAATTATTTCTACAAGCAGAAAGCACCTTTCTCCTGCAGAGCCTCTGGTGGGTTCAAACCGCTGATCTTTCGCTTATTGAACTAATGGCCACCAGTGCCCAGCTCACGGCCATGGAGCTGCTGCCGACTCACAGGGACCCTGGGGACAGGGTAGAACTGCCCCTGTGAATTATTTGCAAGACTGTAACCGTTTTTTTCTTTTGGAACAGTTTTACTAGCACTTCATCTACATGTCATACCATTCAATAATTCAATCATATCAAGAAGAGTGGTACAATCATCACCACAATCAATTCTCGACTGTAACTCTTTACGAGAGTAGAAAGTACTGTCTTTCTCCTGAGGAGCAGCTGGTGGTTTCAAACTGATGACCTTGCAGTGAATCACTGGCCCCAGGGCTCCTCCTGGTACCCCTTTGGTCTCGACGCATTACTGTGATATACCCACTTCAGAAGCCGGAGCTGGGGAGGCATGCACCTTTCTTGTCCATATGCCCAGGAAGTAGCTGAGATTTCAGTTTCATCCTGCGACTCCCAGAAAAACTACATACCTCAATCCTGTCAACTTTTTCCCTTTCTTCCTTTCTTTCTTTTTAATGTTTTACTGGGAACTGGGTGAAGGTTTCCACAATCAACCAGTTTCCCATATTTTTTTCTCATCACTGACTGCAATCCACACACTATAGTATCACTTACCTTACTCCCTCCCTTTGTGTGCTACCCCTTCCTGCCTTCAAAACGTTGTTGCCCTTGGGATCTCAAATGGTTGACGACTCTGAGGTATGAGTACATCTCTAGCGTTTCAGTTACCCATATCTAATAACCTTCAAGTCAATTCTATCTCATTTTGACCCTGTGGGACAGAATAGAAATATTCCCCAGGGTGTGCAGGTTTCCAAGACTGTAAATCTTTTTGGGAACAGAAAGCCTCTTTCACCAGCGGAGCAGCTGGTAGATTCGAACTGCTAATCTTGCAGTTGGCACCCAACTCATAACCCACATAACACCTTTTTTCCCCTTACAGCCCTATCTACTGCTTGGTTGACACTTGGACCATGTGGCGAGCTCATTTCCAGACCCAAAAGGGAACTAAAGTCTCAAGTGTTCCACCAGTCTCTGACTGTTAAGTCGGGGGTGGGGAGGTTGTTGTTTTAAGATTTGGGCCTTTGCTTGAAGGTGAACAAGCGGCCATCTAGCTCAGAAGCAATAAAGTCCACATGGAAGAAGCACACCAGCCGGTGCGATCACAAGGTGCCAAAGGGACCAGGTATAAGGCATCATGCAAAAAAGAAATATATATATTTTATATATATATATATATACCATAGTGAATGAAGGGGGAAGTGCAGAGTGGAGACCCGAGACCCAAGTGTCGACCACTGGAGATCCCCTCATAGAGGGGTTTAGGAGAGGAGATGGGTCAGTCAGGGTGCAATGTAGTACCGATGAAGAACACAGCTTTCTTCCAGATCCTGGATGCTTCCTGCCCCCAACTACCATGATCCTAATTCTACCTTGTGGGACGGGATGGGGCAGAGGTTGTGCATTGGTGCATGTGGGAGCTGGAGGCACGGGAAGTCCGGGGAGGATGATGCCTTCAGGACCAGGGGTGTGAGGGGCGATACTGGGAGAGTAGAGGGTGAGTAGGTTGGAAAGGGGGAACTGATTACAAGGATCCACATGTGACCTCCTCCCTGGGAGACGGACGGCAGAGAAGGTGGGAAAGGGAGACTCTGGATAGGGCAAGATATGACAAAATAGCAATCTATAAATTATCAAGGGCTCATGAGGGAGGGGAGAGCAGGGAGGGAGGGGAAAAAAAGAGGACCTGATGCAAAGTGCTTAAGTGGAGAGCAGGTGCTTTGAAAATGATTAGGGCAAAGAATGTACGGATGTGCTTTATACAATTGATGTATGTGTATGTATGGATTGTGATAAGAGTTGTATGAGCCCCTAATAAAATGTAAAACAAAAAAAGAAAGTAAATGTTTAGAAAATAATGATGGCAACATATGTACAAATATGCTTGCTGTAATTGATGTATGGAATGTTATAAGAGCTGTTAGAGTCCCCAATAAAGTGATTAAAAAAAAAAGATTTGGGCCTTTGATCCACGATTTCTCCCACTCTATCTGGTGTCTGTATTTTGAACACCAGACAGAGATTGGCCACAAACCCTTTGTGTGGCCTGGGACTCATGGCCTCTCCTCTTGCAATCTGACATTTCCTCATCGATGCAACAAAGCTTAACTAGACTGTCTATTCTGTCATTCTCCATCTCAGAGGACAGATTCTCATTCCCTGAACCTACTGCAAAGAGAAAGACACCAAAGAAGTAAGAGACTGGACCCAAACACACAATGGGACTGGATTATCAACCACAGGGTCAAAGCAGAGTTCTATGGGTCAGGTAATATGAATACTAGGTTTCTGACCCTGTCACTGCCCAGCTGTGTGGCATATTCATGCCCCTGAGCCTCAGCATTTTTAATTCAACAATTCATGAGGACTTTGGGGCATCCCAAATCACCACATTCTTATAAAGAGTTTGATATGGGGATTAAGTGATCGAACTAGAGTGCACTAGGATATGTGAATAAAAGATATACCCTTACACATGCGCTCCAAAGTTTCCAAAACCTCCATGACATTGCCTAGTAGGCACGTCTTCATTCCCTCAATGACTGTTGATTTGCCTCCCTCGCCCAAGCTTGTGGTTTTCGCTTCATCTGTTTCCCCTTTGAGATGAGATGTGCTAACACTGGTGTCAGCGCTTCTGAAAAGCCATACATTTCAAAATTCAAACTGGTCTAGTCCTATTAAAATTAGGTTCTCTGCATCACAATTGCTCATGAAGTCTGCAATTCATGTGTGACCCTTTGGTAAATAACAAAGACAACTATCAGGCCCCGCGGATGTCTGAAGTCCAAGCTCCCTATGCTGACACTCCTCTTCACACACATAATGAGCTATCTTAACTGGACCTCTGCAGTCACCACTTCTTGATGTCCATCAAAAGAATTTTAAAACAGAAAAAATACCAGGTAATTTCTCGCGGTCCTGTGGCAGAGAACACAAGTAAGTGTTTGGTCAAAACAAAGGGGCTCCACTGGGGCATCCAGGGGTGCTCTCTGGCCCTCTTCCTTTGCTCTGGAAGTTACCTCAGCTTGAGGGGCTCCTACCGCCCACCATCACCTTGATTCAAACACCACTTCCCTCTCAGATCCTTCCCTGGCCTGCTTCTCCACTGGCCTCTCCATAACGCCCTCTATTTCACCCACCACCTTACTTTCCACCTGGAAGTCCCTTATAACTTGCGCGCGCTCCATTCTCAACTGAAGGGTGGCCTTTCCCTGATTCACCCCCCTCTCCCCTTCCCTCCCCCCCTCCCCCGCCCACACACACAGGCCCGCTCCAAGGAGGAGCTTTCATCACTGTTTCGTGCAAGACATCGGTCTCTCTGGTGGGAGTTCACTGGGGTAATTCCCTGGGGCCTTTCTAACACATCTCTGGAACTAAGCCCTGGGCCTGGCACCAGGCAAACACAGATATCTGTGGAATGGAATTATTATTATTATTATTATGTTTTAATTCACTGGGGGAAAGGAGGGAAACGAATGAGAGCAAGAAGGAACTTTGAGTCACCGTCCTGCAAGCAGAAATGAAGCTATAAGTAACCCCTCCCCCACGACCCCTGAATCTTCAACCCCAGCTTGCAAAAGTCACAGCAGAGCTGGGAACTAGGCGTGGTGCGGTGGGAGCAGAGGAACCCAGCGTCCCAGCGCCCAGTGAGACCTGCAGGGAACTTCCCCCAACGCTACCTGCACAGGAGGCTCCGCGGCGGACACCGATCCGATCGGCGGCGCATCCACCCAGCGGGGAGGCCGTAGTCATGGGGCGCCTGGGGAGGGTGTGCAAACTCGGAGGCCCTCGGGCAGGGCCCAGCTGAACGGCCCTGCCTCTGCCTCCCTCTCTGCTTTTCGAAGGCCAGCGCGGACCTACGGCCTCGGGCTCTGGGCCTGCGGGCGGGACCTTCCAACAACGAGAGGACCCTCGGCCCGCGAAGTCGCCAGCCGGACCTCGCGCGGCACAATGGAGAGGCGCCCGAGCAAGGGGTGGGCGAGGAACTGTGAGGCTGGCCCGGGCTTCGGCTGGCCCGGGCTTCGGGAAATGGCCCCGGCCCTGCGGGTATGAATGCAAGCCCGAGAGGACCCCCGGGGGTCTGCACCGAGACGGCGAGTCCCCGCCACGCAGTGACCCCAGTCGGGCACTCGGCCGGGCAGGGCGACCAGCCCCAGGCCAGGGCAGCCGGCGCGCGCCCCTCCCAGCCGGGTCCCTCGCGGATAGGCCCACACAAAGGGCGCGCGCTCCGACATCCTACCTGGTCCCCGCGAGGCCGCCGCTCGCTCGCTCCCCCCTGCGGGAGGCTCCCCGGGCTCCCGCGGAAGCAGCTCGGTCGCGGCGGCAGCGCAGCCTCCAACTGACGGTTCAGCGCGGCGCCCGCGGCCCTGCCCCGCGCGCTCCGCGCAGCCCGCCCCGGGCGCTCCCGGCGGCTCTTCAGTTCATCCCCGCCCTCGGCGCGGGCGGGGACCGGGGGCGCGGGTGGGGCCCGGCGGCGGGGGCAGCGGGCGCTAATCGCCGCACAAAGACGCTGGAACGTGGGCGGCCGGCCAAGCTCTCTGCCGAGCAGGGTGCGCGCGAACCCCCGCCCTGGGCGCACGGCGCCCTCTGCTGTTGTGCGCTGGGCCCTCTGCGTCCTGTCTCCTGCTTGGGGCGGGCTGCGGGTCACCCTGGCCTGGTTAAAAAAAAAGCTGAGAAATTCATGGCAAAGAGAATCCGGGGTGAGGAAAATAAAATGGGGGGTTGCTTTATTTCAGATCCGGGGAGCGAGGGATGTAGAGAACTGCCCACTAGGAAATAAACGGTGACCCCGCCAAACACTGACTCAACTAAGCCGGGTGCCAGAAAGGTCATTGAGCTGGACGGCTGTGGCCCTGGGTTCAACTCCTGGTTCTGCCAGACTGTAAAAATATGAATAAACCATTTGACTTTTCCCAATCTTAATCTCATGTTCTGATGTATGAAGACATTGCCAATGAAGGCTGAGAATGATCGGCCACTCCCTAGTACCTGGCACCCCGGTGCACAACGGTGAATGTGCCTGGCTGCTTCTGTAAAGATCTAGGACCTCGGAAACGCCAGGGAGCAGGCCCTCTCTGTCCTCCAGTCACTATGAGTTGGAATCAACTGTGGCAGAGGTTTTGTTTGTATTGGTGTCTGTGTGTTGTTTGATTATCTAATAGCTGTAGGTTACACATAATGTTAAATTATGTGCCTTTCATGTAGGCATACATGAACAAAACTGCGAAATTAGACCTTTAATGCATACATTCTCATTTCTTTAGTATATCTTCCTACGTTAACAACACACTTCTAATCTGTGGAGTTGAAACTCTAGCTTTCCCACCTACTAGCCTGGTGGCCTCCATTAAGCAAGTTACTTAACATTTTCGTAACAGTATGCATATCATAGCAGTCTTGGGAGGAATTAAGTGAGCCAGATACAGATAAAGCAAACATCCACATAACTGGCAAAACTGCAGAGATTCCATGATCGATAATTACTATTACAATTTGTCTTCCTCAGCTACATACATGTCTTCTGCATTAAAGGGCATTTTAGAAATTTTTCTCCTCTTCAAAGATATGAATGAGCCCAGTTTTTTGTTTGTTTGCTTTGTTTTTGTTATTTTGAAATCTTATTATTCTTGAGCGGTAAACAATGGGGAACATTGTAACAATAGCACTTTGTTACTGCATCCTCTCACTAGCAGTCTGCCCTGAGGTCTGAGCACATAGCTCTTATTTAAATGAATGAATAATTACTTCAAACATACACACACACCAAGCGCATTGTCATAGATTCCAACCCACAGTGGCCCTAACCGGACAAAATAGACCTGCCCCATAGAATTTCTGTACTGAAAATCTTTACCAACGCAGACAACCTCAACTTCCTCCTTTAGAAAAACAAGTGTGTTTGAACTGCTGACATTTTGGCTAGCAGCTGAGCACTCTAACCATAGTGCCGCCAGAGCTTTTATGCACAATACACCGTGAGCATAAAATAAACGGGAAAAAATGCAAACAATCCTACTGCTATCGAGTCAGTTGAGGCTCCCAAGGACCCTCTATGGAGCTTGGGGAGCTGGCTTTCCAGGAGCAGGTACCCTCCTCCTCTTTCCAAACCTCTGACCTTGTGCTGAGCAGCCCAGTCCTGAGCTGACGGGAAACAGAGACACAGAGCGGAGTTGGGGGCTGGAGAAACAGCTAGTGTAGAGAGGAGAAAGGTTGAGAGGAAACTGCGGAATTCTGTTACCTAACTACATCATGCAGTCTTGTACATGTGTTTGCAGTAAAATATATGGTTAGTGACTAATCATTTTATTGGGGGCTCGTACAACTCTTATCACAATCCATAATACATCCATTGTGTCAAGCACATTTGTACATTTGTTGCCCTCATTCTCAAAATATTTGCTTTCCACTTGAGCTCTTGGTATCAGATCCTCATTTTCCCCCTCCCTTCCTGCTTCCCCCCCCCCATGAACCCTTGATAATTTACAAATTATTATTATTTTGTCATATCTTACAGTCTGATGTCTCCCTTCACCCATTTTTTCTGTTGTCTGTCCCCCAGAACCCCCATATTTTATAAGACAGATAAAACCAAAACAAACCCACAGTCATTGAGTCCATTCCAACTGATAACACACATCTCTATATTTACAGTTATTATGTAACATTCACTTAATATAATACATGTGTACATCAATATAGAGATGTGTCTATTTAATATAGAGAAACATGTATCACGAACATCACTGGTAGCAGCAGACACACACATACACATGCACATACATGCAGACACATATACACACATGCACACACACACACCCCATCTCTCTGCTTTAGGCCAGCCTGGCCAACTTCTACTACGTCTTCAATTTTCATTTCAAATATTGCTAAATTTGGTAACATTTTCGTTACTCCTCTCTGCCTATTCTATCCTGGCAATAATTTTGCTACTCTATTATTATATCCCTACATCTAGTAGTAGACACGTTTGAATGCTGCACTGCAATGGGAGAATGCAGTTCCCTCGGTTCTCTTCCCCAGTTTATGTAAGTATATTGAGGTCTAAGCCCCGCTTCCCCTTTATTTCCTTTCCCACTTCAGGCTTTGTGTGACCATTGGGCCTGGTATGTTGTTTTTCTGAGCCCTTATCACAAAGTTTGGCCATACTCCTTTAAAAAAAAATCATTATATTGAGGCTCATACAACTCTTATCACAATCCACACATACATCAATTGTGTAAAGCACAATTCGTTGCCCTCATCATTCTCAAAATACTCGCTTTCTGCTTGGGCTCCTGGAATCAGCTCCTCATTTTTTTTCTCCATTTCCTCTTAAAAAGACAGACCTTTTCCACATTGATGAATCCAGAGGCCAGATTCCATGGATTAAAACAAGCAAACGCACAGAATAACAACCACTAAAACATGGGCTCTGAATCTGAGGCAGTTAGAAAGACAGGAGAGGATTCCATTCTCTCAATGAATTTGACCCTAATGTTGTCAGTTTGCACTTGGATGAACCGTGGTGTACCTCTGCCCCACTGGGAAAGGTTGGCCTCTTGAAGCATTCTGGGGGAGCGCACATCTGCATATGTACAAACCATACTTTTAAGATAAATGATATCATACGATCGTCCTTCAATTTCCCTTCTTTTACCCATGAATCCTTTAGCAAAGCATTCCATTCCTGTAGCAAATACTCGGTGCAGGCATTAATTTCCAACTCAGAACAGCAGCGTTTAACAGATGAGAACTTCCCCGCAGGGTTTTCTTGGCTTTAAACTTTATTGCGGTAGATTCCTCCATCTTTCTCCTGCGGGGTCCTTTTTGTGTTTATACTGCCAGCATTTGAGTTAAACTGGGTAGAAGTGAAAGGCATAACTGTTTGAATCACCATCCTATACTCCTCTATGTGAATTTAGAAAATTTGAAATATGGTCTTGAATTTCAATCTAATCATAAAATACAAGCCAACTGAACCATTTGGTACTGAATTAGAGAAATGGTCATCTATTTCAGCCTGTGAAAAAAACAAAGTAATGAGTATGAATGTATGAAGAAGTGCTTTAACAATGCTTAACAAATGCATACACTGTAAGTCATACTTTATGGGGAAAGTATCTAGATGGACAATTTTGAGGCTACTCAATTTGGTTCTTCTGCACTGACATTGGAGCCCAATTCTCACTAAAACTGTGCCAGATGCCAGAGTTGCTGTAGAGATAGGAAGGCAGGAAAGAAGGCAGGCTCTGGAATTAGACGGCCTAGAGCAGTGGTTTTCGACCTTCCTGTCGCCACAACCCTTTCTTACAGTTCCTCGTGTGGTGGTGACCACACCCAACCATAACATTATTTTCGTTGCTACTTCATTACTGTCGTTTTGCTGCTGTTATGAATTGAGTGACCCGTCAAAGGGTCGTTCGAACCCCAAAGGGGTCACGACTCACAAGTTGAAAACCACGGATTTAGCGTATGTAGAGTCCTTTTGGGTCGTTTCCCTCACGTGTAGCTTTCTGTGTGGTCTAGTCAGTTAAATGTTTTCAGTGTCTGTTTGCTCAGCTATAAAATGACTCCTGTGTCGTTTTGTGAGAATTTTTAAAATACTAATTACAACCCACCCATATCTAGCATTTACCATTGTGTTTGCCACAATTTGAAGGCTCAAAAATTATTGACAGCTAAAATATATCCCTTCTTAGTAATCATGGACTCATTGCCTAAATCTAAATCTCTGACCTGGGAAAATGGGAATGTTATCTCCTAATGGAGCATTTGGTCAGGATAGGCTAGTCTGTGCTGTAATAACAAGCAGCCCCTAAATCTCACCTTCCAGAAACACACTCTCAGACACAGCTCGCTGTGAACTTACTTGATATGACTTTAGGTTCCTCAGATGCCTCTACTCAGGGGCAAAGTAAGATGGACAAATCCCCATTAAGATTAGTATTTGAAATTTCCTGAAACTATTTGACTTTTACAGGAAACTAGGAAGGAGGAGCACGGGAGACAACTTTAACAAAGACATTTCGATCCTGGCTGTAGTTGATAAGGCCAATCTTTAAAGCATCAGAACTTTCTTGGGGTTTCCAAGTTACCTTATCCACAACACTACCGATTTCAACAAAGTGGGTTTATTTTAGGTGGTAGCACACAGCAGACAAGTCTGAGAGGTATGCTACACCTTAGCATGTTCAAATTTGAACACTTGAGTGCTTACTATCCGTTAGACTTCCTGGAAAAGATAACACCTGAGTTATTATTGTAAGAGCAATAATAGATTCGTCCTGAAAATGTTGTTAGGTGCCGTCGAGTCGATTCTGATTCAGCGACACTGGCTATCCTCATGGAAACAGACAATATCAATTCTACATATGACCTTGATTGTATGATATCACATTAACATTTTGCCTTTATGAAGGAAGATGTTTTGTGAACATCAATTATATTTCAAATTCCAAGACAGACTTGAGAGAGGTTACTCTATCAGACATAAAACTAAGGGGATTTTCAGGACTACCCAACATGGTCTGAATGAAAAAAAATAATCAACGTCTGTAGTTGCCCAGATCCTCCAGGAATAAGCTTGTACAGAAAGACTTTGGTTTGGTTTATTTTTAGTATATATTTTTTTCTGAATCAAGTGAGTTCCCAGAGCATAAGGCTCACATTCAAAAACAAATACATCAACAACTCAAGACCAAGCCCAGTATTTTTTATTTTCATTTACTCTGGCTTTCTGGATGCCATTGAATCTGTCTGTCCATTCATGTGGAGTTTTTCATGTAATTTTCTTTTCTTGTTTTCCCAGATGGTACAGATATCAGTGAGGGCCTTGAAAATGAGTGACGCAGCCCCTGAGGTGCCCCTTTTAGCTCTTTTATTGTCTTCAAGTTCCTGTGTGGGATGTGTTTCCTGGGCAGGGAATTCTGTGTTGATATGCATCTTTGAAGGAAAAGGTAATGGGTCAAGTCCTGTAAGAAGGAGTGTTTATCACAAAGGATCAAATGCCTACAGCAGCAGTTCTCAACCTGTGGGTTGTGACCTCTTTGGGGGGCTCTAACGACCTATTCACAGCAGTCGCCAGATTCATAACAGTAGCAAAATTAAGAGTTGTGAAGTAGCAATGAAAAAATCTATGGTTTGGGGGGCAGGTGTCACCACAACATGAGGAACTGTATTAAAGGGTGGCGGCATTAGGAAGGGTGGAACCACTGGCCTACAGGAATGGTGCATGTCGGTAGAGGACCATGGGTCAGGACTTGCTATCCACACC
The DNA here is from genome assembly GCF_050624435.1 of Tenrec ecaudatus. Taxonomy (NCBI): domain Eukaryota; kingdom Metazoa; phylum Chordata; class Mammalia; order Afrosoricida; family Tenrecidae; genus Tenrec; species Tenrec ecaudatus. The sequence continues at coordinate 166,591,258 of NC_134537.1, forward strand.
AACGGGGCGTCAGGTGGGTGCCAGGGCCAGGAGTGTGCTTTCCGAGACTCAGGGAGGAAAAGGAAAACACACCTTCTTCACATGTCCTTGTAAGAAGGTTGCAGGGCCAGCCTGATTCACGGAATGAGTCAGGAATGGGATGGACAGCTAGACACTGGGATGCTAGGAACGTGCTGTGCACTTCCAGGGAACTCTGTTACCAGCCACCTGCCCCTCTGGTGTGGGATCATCTGTGACTCCAGGAGCCTCTGCTGATTCTCTTTTGTTGCCTACCTTGTTTTCTGACCATCATTTAGTCTTCTCGGTGGAAACGTGCCACCTCCTTTAGTGAGTACTGTTTCCCTAGACAGGTCTTCTCGGGAGTGAGCCTGGCTGGCTAAGTGTGGGAATTGGAAGCTTCTCCAGAGGTAGAGAACCTTTCTGGCCACCGGGGAACATTGTCAGGACAATGCCAGCACCACGACATGGCAGTGTTACAAGGACCACGGCTGAAGCATCTGGTTTCATTCACCCTTGCCTCGTCTTGGACCGCTGACCAGGCTGCACTAAACTAACCACCGTGGCATGGGCTGAGGTGCTATTGCTGCTGCCCACATGGGCCCAGAGTTTTTTCTGAGATGATCAGAGTTTGGGATGCTGGGTACTCAAGAAGCTCGTTTCCATTTTAGAATTGTAAAAAAGATTAATTTTTCCCAGTGGCTCATTGCTTCTCAGTCCTGTTGCTGAGTAGATTTTCCCAAGTACAGTTGCTAATTATTGATGCAAGAAACAAACCTCACTGCTGATGATTCTGACCCATAGTGACTTTGTAGGACAAGGTAGAAGTACCTTTGTGGGTTTCTAAGACTGTAACTCTTTATGGGAGTAGAAAGCCTTGTCTTTCTTCCTCATATAAGCTGGTAGTTTCAAGCTGCTGACCTTGAAGTTAACAAGGTCTGGATCAAGTGAATTCAGCCCAACGTATAATCATAATGCCACTAGGGCTCCATTTAATTGTTGATAACATTACTGATTTTCACAGTATACTTGTCTTTAGAGATGGCAGTTTATAAAATGCACATTTAAAAAACACACCGAGGAAAGACTCCATAACATAGTGTCCCTTAGAGAACATGCATTGAACAAAAATATTTTAATAGATTACTGAATATTACATTAGCCCAATATTTAACAGTACTACACTCAGAAATATATTTACATAAAAGTTAAGACCTCATCTATACACTCAAGACTAAGTCTTAAAATTATACTGCATCATTTGTCTTTATCAATCACAAATGGGTAAAGAGCAATCTTTCCACGAGAGGGATATATTAAACCAATTCTCAATAGAGCTACGTTAGCTGCTTGCTCAGTAATCTTAGTCTCACTCCTCTGAATTCTACAGAGAAATAAGACACGGGCTCCAAATGTTCTAGCTCATCTCAAATGTAAAGAAAACATTACTTTCACAACAATTATCACTACATAACAGACATAATTAGTACTCTTTAAACCAATATGCTACAAATAATGTCTAACCTTCTTGAGACAAAATACCACTCATGTTATTATGATGTAAACTTAAACAATAATTAAAAGTACTGCAAACATTTAATCCTAGCATTTAAAACCAAGACATTACATTTTAAACTTTGTTTTCACAATAAAAATGTATTTAAAAAACCTAACGCTCATATTTTAAACTCAAATAATAAAGCAAAGTGCTATATAAGCCAAATTGATTTCTATCTTAATGTTAAAATTCTTTATCATCTCTTAAGAAAAAATATTTGATTATTTTAAATCCTAATGCCAAATGCTAGCGCACAGATGACGGTGGCTAAGTGGATAAGACAGCTGGAAAGTACATTTTAAATAGTTTATTTCTTAAGTTCAAGGTTTTCTTTTTCAGTTGTTTTTTTCTCTATAGGGAAAGAAAATTTTAGTTTAGAAAAACATTCACTCCAACTCAGAGGATGTGAATTTCAGATTTGGTTTCAAATAACATTGATAGAGTCCACTCTATATTTGACAATGGGTTGAGTGATTTCATATAAATAAATGACCTTTGTCAAACAATGTTTTTCTTATATGTGTGTCTATATTGACTATATTAATGTCATTATAGTTTGGAGGTCTTTTAACCATATAGAGAAAATTATTTCCAGTGGATTTTTTTTTCTTTTTTAAAAAAGGGGGGTGCGGGAACTGGGAATTCATGACATCCTATCATAGGTCACACAGATTTTTAGTTCAATTATAGTGATTAGAAATTGATATAGTAATATCTTTTATGATAAATAATGGATAAAAACTCAAAAACATTCCAGAATCAAGAAACCCTGAAAATACTTTTTTTCCATTTGTCTGACAATATACTTAATGTGACGAGATTTTTAAAATAATTTTATTGGAGGCTCATACAATTCTTATCACAATCCATACATACATCCATTGTGACAAGAACATATGTACATATGTTGCCATCATCATTCTCAAAACATTTGCCTTCTACTTGAGACTTTAATATCTGCTGCTCATTTTCCCCCTCCCTCCCTACTCCCCACTCCCTCATGAACCCTTCATCATTAATAAATCATTATTATTTTGTCATATGTTACACTGTCTGATGTCTCCCCCCGCCTTCTTCTCTGCTGTCCATCCCCCAGGGAGGAGGCTATACCTAGATTTTTGTAATCAGTTCCCCCTCTGTACCCAACATTCTCTCCACCCTCCAGGCATCGCCACTCTCACCACTGGTCCTGAAGGAGTCATCTGTCCTGGATTACCTGTGTTTCTAGTTACTATCTATACCTATGTACATCCTTTGGTCTAGCCAGATTTGTAAGGCAGAATTGGGGTAGGGGAAGAAGCATTCCAGAACTAGAGGAAAGTTATATGTTTCATCGTTGCTACCCTGCACCCTGACTGGCTCATCTCCTCCCCACAACCCTTCAGTAAGGGGTGTCCGGTTGGCTACCAATGGGCTTTGGGTCTCCACCCTACACTCACCCACATTTTCAATATGATTTTTTTTGTTCCTTGATGCTTGATACCTGATCCCTTCGACAACTCGTGGTCACACAGACTGGTGTGTTTCTCCCATGTGGGCTTTCTTATTTCTGAGCTAGATGGCCACTTATTTATCTTCGAGCCTTTAAGACCCCAGATGCTATATCTTTTTTTTTTTTCAAGATTGTAAATCTTTTTTTAAAAAAACATTTTATTAGGGGCTCATATAACTCTTATCACAATCCATACATATACATACATCAATTGTATAAAGCACATCTGTACATTCTTTGCCCTAATCATTTTCTTTCTTTTTTTTTTTTATCCGACGCTATATCTTTTGATAGCTGGGCAACCATCAGCTTTCTTCACCATATTTGCTTATGCACACGTTTGTCTTCATTGATTGTATCAGGGAGGTGGGCACCCATTGATATGATTTTTAGTTCTTTGATGTCTGATACCTAGTCCCTTCTGCACCTTGTGGTCAGACAGGCTGGTGTGAATGTGACAGGATTTTGAAGCCACATCTCTGGCTGGCTGCTCAAAGAAGCAAGAACCATTTGGATCCCATCTAGTGGTTCATCCTAGAATTGCAGCCAAATTTAAGTGCTGTTTTCTTGCTGAGTTAGCTGAAAACATCTCATGATTTTGCTTCCTGAAATAATGATAGGAAACTACTATTTTCCAGACAATGAGATTCTAAGTTACATAAATAGGCCACATGTGCTATTTACACCAAAGCAGGATTTCTCCTCCACCCGGTTTCAGTTGTGTGTCCCTTCACTGGACTGAAAAAGGCGCACTGAGTCTTTTCACATTGACCTAAAATAAATTAGGTCCTAGATTGTATCTTGTTTCGATCGATTCAGAGTTAATTGAAAAATATAAAATGCTAGCCTATCCCCATCTCCTAAAGCCCAGCAACATCCTATGCTATCACGGCATTCTTGCGAAGGCACTGGTGCTGCTTACAGGCAGACACAGCAACTCCTCAGACTTGTTCGCAGAGCTGTGACAATCGTGCTCAAAAAACTCCAGATGCCTTTGATTTGATGGGCTTGTGCTGCTCCAATCATAAGTTCACACAAACAAGGAGCGGGCCAACCTCACCATGGAATGCAAAGGGGGTTTTCAAGAACCTCTGAAGAGAGGGGGATACTGTCGAAACCAACATTCCTTGAGTGGCCATTGGGAACCCTCCCCTGCAGCCTCTCCTCTTACTATGTCACTGAAACCTGGTAAAATTGTGACTGTGAGGAACATCTGTTGATTATCCTTGATTTTAAAAGGTTGCCGTGCAGTGAAGGCAGAAAAGGAGAGAACACCGCAAAAAGAAACAGGTGGAACAGATTCTGCCAGTTCTCTGTATGTAACAATGAACAAGACAATATTTGTCAGAAGAAACTGACGTCAACGGAATAAACTTGAAAAAAATAGCTGCAAATGGATATCCTGAAGTCATAATGAGCACTGCTTATAAAAGTCAAATCCAGATTAACATCAACTCTACAAATGTTTCGGCTTATTTCATTGAACAGTATTCTAGGAGATCTATCTGGGTAGCTTATTTTTAGTTCTTGTTACTCTGTCCCTTGTACAATTTAGAATAAACCAAGACCCAGAACTGGGGTACTTTTTCAATAGCAATTAGATGAAGACACTATTTACAAGGTGCATGTTTTTTTCTTCGATTATCTGTGGATTTCAACTGTCCACGTGAATATGTGCTTGGTTGTCATATAGAATCTAATGTCATAGATCTGGCCACTCAGAAAGACCAAACACAGCATTGCTTATGGTGGCGGCCATAGTTGGAGCGGGTCCGGGTTCCTACAGCTTGCCTAGCGCTTTCTCCCACTTCCCGCATTACCAGTCCAGTTGCAGGTCTGCTTTGCTCCACACATATTTCCCTCCTCGCGTTAGGAACATCTTCTCATCAAACCCACTGCATTTTATAGCTGCTTCTACTCCAACATCCAGGATAGATTTAGAAGGATCCTTCCGTCCATTTTTACAGTTCAGAAAGCGCATCTATAGAAAAGCCATGGCAGAAAAAACTTAAGGCCTAGATCCAAAATCACTTCTGTTATCCCAATTATTTTAACAAAGGCCTGCTGAGAACTACATGGCAAAAACTTGACTAAAGACACTCATTTTCCTTAAACTCTCTCTCTCTACTCAACAAGTGTACATTCTAATGGAAGAGCCAACATAAATACCTCAGACCAATTAAATGTATGTTACATGTCTCACAAGAAGTATGTTCTTCCACAGGGGGAGTGGTAATCAAGGAAGAGATGAAGGATCAAGTCCCCAGAAAGTGACATGCTTTGATCTTTGCAAGTTGGAGAAAACGATGTTAGAAAAGCACAGGCAAGGCAGGGTGGTGGGGTGGGGGGGGGGGAAGTTGGTTTAAAAAAAAAGCTTAAAACTATAGGTTGGGTGAACAAGTAAATGTGGTGAAGAAAGCTGATGGTGCCCGGCTACCAAAAGAGATAGTGACTGGGTCTTAAAGGCTTGAAGATAAACAAGCGGCCATCTAGCTCAGAAGCAACAAACCCCACATGGAAGAAGCACACCAGCCTGTGCGATCACGAGGTGCCAAAGGGACCAGGTATAAGGCATCATGCAAAAATAATAATAATAATAATATGTGTGTGTGTATACCATAGTGAATGAAGGGGGAAGTGCAGAGTGGAGACCCAAGGCCCAAGTGTCGGCCACTGGAGATCCCCTCATAGAGGGGTTTAGGAGAGGAGATGGGTCAGTCAGGGTGCAATGTAGTACCGATGAAGAACACAGCTTTCTTCCAGATCCTGGATGCTTCCTGCCCCCAACTACCATGATCCGAATTCTACCTTGTGGGACTGGATGGGGCAGAGGTTGTGCATTGGTGCATGTGGGAGCTGGAGGCATGGGAAGTCCGGGGAGGATGATGTCTTCAGGACCAGGGGTGTGAGGGGCGATACTGGGAGTAGAGGGTGAGTAGGTTGGAAAGGGGGAACTGATTACAAGGATCCACATGTGACCTCCTCCCTGGGAGACGGGCGGCAGAGAAGGCAGGAAAAGGAGACTCCGGATAGGGCAAGATATGACAAAATAACAATCTATAAATTATCAAGGGCTCATGAGGGAGGGGGGAGTGGGGAGGGAGGGGGGAAAAAAAGAGGACCTGATGCAGAGGGCTTAAGTGGAGAGCAAATGCTTTGAGAGTGATTAGGGCAAAGAATGTACGGATGTGCTTTATACAATTGATGTATGTATATGTGTGGATTGTGATAAGAATTGTATGAGCCCCTAATAAATTGTAAAAACAATAAAATAAAATAAATAAAAAACTATAGGTTGATGGTATTGCTCAAGTACAATGAAGGCTTATTTGAAAAGGGGAGAAACCAGTGAGATAGGTCCTGGAAAGGGAGACAAGGAAGGAGATCGAGAATAATCTTACCTAGCACTCCACAAGAGATCTTGAGTTTCACTCTAAAACTAAGCACTTTGTAGTGAGTAATGAAGTTTTTTTCCTTCTTATGACCTACCGTGATATTGAGAGTCCTTCAGGGGGGTCAAGTTATATTTGTTGGATTAAAATGTTAATTTTCAAAAGCACATTTTGGCACAGGGAACCATGGATGCAGATAGGTGTTGGGCGGCTCCCTGCAAGGTTGGCAGTTGAAGCCCCTGAGCCAGTCCTCAAGAGAAAGAGGAAGCTGTCTCCTCCCCAAGCCACACAACCTTGGGACCCTATTTGGGTGCTAGGACTCTGACTGAGCTCCATGGCAGTGGGTTTGGGTTAGATTTGACTTAACCGGAGGTCAGCTGATCTGTTGAAGATTTGTCAAAGTCTTGAGTCAATCATGATCACATGGATTTCAAAAATAAATTGTGTTTGAATTTTTCGACCTACTTGACCTTACAAGCTGAACATTTGCTTCATTACATTTCCCTTTATACTCCATAAAGAAAGCTCATGTTGACAAGACATCTAAATACTCTTAAGCATTGTTAATTGGTTTGAAAATAATAAAATACTAACATTTAAAATAATAATTTCTCAATAAAACTAAATCCAAGATAAATATTAAACTCATGGCTACGGTTAGAACCTATTTCTTAAAAAGTAGTCTTGGAATCTAATTATTTGCCTTCTGTTCAGAAGGTTAACAAATACTTATAGTATCCAGTGGGAAGGAGTGAAAATGGAAAAGTGATTTGCTTTCCAACTCAGAGAAGTATGAATTTTCATTTCATTGGAAGACAGTGATAGCATGGATATGCCAATGGCATTTGGAAAGGATATGTTATCACGTCACCAGAGTCAAGGTTTATTGGTCAGAGGTCAAGTTGGTAGTATATGGATTGTCAAGATAAATAGCCACCTGGTGCAAGACACCCTAGCTTCTCACTAGCAGAAAATGACTGGAGTGTTCCAGAGCTCGAGAAGAGGGCTTAGATGACACACAAGAGGCCTTCCTGTTTGAGTTGCCTCCTGTAGCTCTTAGTTCCCTGGGATGCTGTTACCAAGTCTGGCATGTTGTAAGACTCCAGGTCTTGGTCTGTGCTACAGAGCATAACAAGGTAAGGGGATATGTGGGGCCTTCTAAAGGAGATTTACGTAATGCCTAAAATTTCTATCACCCAGAGCAAGTTTGAAATAAGAATCACTCAAAGGGTTCATCTTAGTTATGTAAAGAAGTCTATGGAAAAAGATCATAATTAATTTAAGATACTCAGGGCCTCCTGGAAGATGAGAAACAGGTACTTCAACACTTTATAATCAAGATATAAAGTCATAGAGCTAGTGATGAGGGACAGGATGATCCAACCAAGGGCAACAAGGTCCAGGACAGCAAAGACCTTCAGCGCTAAGAACCAGAGTGCAATAGGAGTCTGTTTTGTGAAGAAGCATTGTGTGATGTAGTCCAGAGTTTGTGGATGAAACTGTAAGTGCTGTCAGTCCCTGCCCAAACTGGAATGAATGGCTGAATATAAAACACCAATCATGAGTTAGAGGATCAAGGGAGGGGGAGAGGGGAGGGGCGGGGAAAAATGAGCAGCCGATATTAAGGGCTCAAGTAGAAAGCAAATGTTTTGAGAATGGTGATGGCAAGAAATGTACATATGTGCTTGACACAGTGGATGTATGTATGGATTGTGATAAGAATTGTATAAGCCCCCAATAAAATGTGTTTTATTAAATGAGTTAGAGCATCAGAGATCAAAATTAAGCTCCATGTAGCTATTACCCCAGGAGGGAAAAAAAAGTGTGGCATATTTTTGGATTAAATATGTCACAGTGAGAGGAAATGGTCACAGTAAAATAACACACATAATTTCCAACTAAAATGTACAGTGTTGTTTCTTGTTAGGTAAATGCCATTCTCTAACACTGGGTCCTTAGTATTTGCAAGTAGTAAATCTAGAGCTTCCCAGTAGCAACAATTGAAGCTATCAAATCTATGTGATATGTTATGTGACCTCCCTCCAACAGTAAACTGAATGTAGGATATTTTCCAGCCCAAATCTACTTAACAGCGGGCTCTGATATTCATATTAGGTTCAATGTAGCATCCATGGCTCTATAGCCACCTGAAGACAATATTGCATGGAAGTTAGTGTGCCACGGAAACAAATACAAACAATGCCTGTAAGACTTCATAGCGCATACTGGAAAAAAGAATTCTATACTATTAATACTAAACATTGGTAAGAAAGGTGCCGATTGCTAGTTATAAAGGGCAAACATATACAAAATGGTTATGCTCATAATAACCAAACTGTCATTGCTATTATTAACTTTTAAGTGCTCATTTTATAACTCACTAGAAATACTCACATATTCATCCAGAATAAGGTAGGAATCTTTCATCTGTAGAGAAGAAATTGAACATGAATTCAGTTTCAAGTGTCATTTCCAGAATATAAATTAAACTGCTTTACAATGTTTATGAACTGGTGTTTTCTTACTTCCAGGTTCAATATTTCCTGAATTGAATGTATACCTTTTGGTATCTAGTTTATAAGTCACCTGTCTGTGCCCCATTACTACCTAAAACACAACTCTGGAGCCATTTGTTGGTTTGTCTAGCCAGTCATATTCCAACAAATTATGATGACCTGATGGCTTCTGAGACTATGAAATGCTCAGGTTCTATTTCCTCATTTCTCTAATTGTGGCAGAGTTTTTAATTTTGGAACCCATAGTGTATGTGTCCACAATACAAACACTTTCCTCTTTTTGTTTCAGTAATTGGTGGTGGTGGTGGTTGTGGTGGTGCTAGCTCCTTTGAGTTAAACCTGACTCAGCAAACCATGAAGAACAGAACAAAAGACTGCCTGGTTCTTTTATCCCAAAATGGGTTATGGACGTGTGGACCACTGTGATGCGTAAGCTCTACACTATGGCAGTTTCCACACGGTGCACAAGGCTTTTCTCCAGAGAGCCTCCATTGTCCTGATGGTGGCTGTGCCTGAGTTAGTTACAGTGATCGAGATTCACACTTTGATCACTGTATAGAAGGTAAAATTTATACCACAGAACCACAAATGACCCATGAGTTAGAAATTATAATGCTTTTAATGCAATATATTCTTGGGAGCTACCAGGTGGCCTTAACTAAGGATTTTCATTTTATGCTGATATTTCTTGTAAGGAACCTAGGAGATTGGTTGGTAACTTACAAGTTGGCATTTTGAAGCCTCTCCATGGCAGAAAGCCCTTACAAATGTTTTTTGTAGAGATTCTCATTGCCTGCCACGGAAATAAGAATTCGTAGCATCCCTTTAGGACAGAGGAAAAGTGCCTCGCCGGGGTTCCAAGGCAGTGATACACAGAGAAAAGGTTCAAGTTATCCAGGATTTTATTTTATTTGGCTCTGTTAGGTAGTTAGAACAGGGACGAGGGTATCCACGGTGCAGGCTCAGAAATTTGTGCCAGGAAGGGGTGGTACACCTAGGTGGGAAGCACGCCTGGATTGGCCCATCTAGGCCAGGTGAATTTAATTCCGTCAATGGAGCCAACCATTACTGGCAACCACGACAGGATCCGAAGCTCACCAGGCTTCTTTGTCCTCTCTTGGCAACTGCAGTGAGCTCCTCTGGCCTCAGGACTACAGTGCAGGTGTGAAGTGCCCTGAGTGCCTGTGTAAAACCTGAAATGTCTTCCATCCTTTGTAAAACTCACTTGGATCACAATCTAGGCTTGGGAGTGAATTCTTTCTCATGTGAAGCCAAGGTCCGAAGTATTTCTCACCCAAGAGATCTAACAGGTCCACAATTGATACTTATAGAAACAGCAGTTAAGAGATCAATCAACGTATTTTTCTTGTCAAATGTGGTGCACAGTACCTCTGTAAAGTGTTCAAGACAAAAAAAATGTCTCATATGCATGTGAAAGCTGGGCACTGAACAAGGAAGAGAAGGATGGATGCAAGTGAATTAAGGTGTTGCCAAGGAATTTTGGACAGAACAAATCTATATTGGAGGAAGTAGCGCCAGAGTGTACCTTAGAAGCATGGTACATGGTGAGACTTTGTCTCAGCTACTCTGGACACCTTCTCAGGAGAAGGACTGCGTGCTTTGGTAGAGTGAGGGTTAGTGGAAAGGAAGAAGAACCTTCTTGAGATACATTAACACAGTGGCTACAACAAGGGGCTCAAACAGCAAAAGCTATCCTGAGGATAGCTTAGGATCAGGCAGAGTTTTCTTCTGTTGTACATAGTGTCACTATGAGTTAGAGCTGACTGCATGGCACCAAACAACACACAGCGCGCGCGCACACACATAACATATGCACACACACATATAACACGTATTACCTACACACACATATATAATGTTTTTCCCCTAATGGAAAAATGGTGCTCATTAGCAGATCACAGAACTGAAAGGAAGCAAAGTTTCTCGTGGGTCTCAACTCTCACTCCCAAGACCAAATTCCTTCCGTATCTCCATTTAAAAAAGCCCTTTAAACTAAGACTATCTCATCCCTCATGGACCCATAGCTCTATATGGGGACAACACTGGAAACAGTGCAGGAAATGCACCTGATCTGACCCCACCACACCGAGGCAAAACACTAAGAGTGTGCAACAGAACAGCAAGGGGAGCGGAGCAAGGAAGTTCCGAGGGAGTACCAAAAATAGACTTTGGGGCCAGAGCGCGGCACCCCATCAGACTCGACCGGAAAACACTCCTAAAGGTCAACAAACAAACCTTGAATTATTTACAGGCTTTTCTATTTTTTGTCACTGGTTTGTTGTTGTTTTGTTTCGTTGCTTTGTTTTGCTCTGTCTTGTTTTTGTGTGTATTATTATCTCTGCAGGTCTATCAAAATAAGACAGGCGGGATAAACAATCTAGAGGAGAAAACAATGGGACTGATGCTTCTGGAGAGACATGGGAGAGGGAGTGGTGGGCAAGGAAGTGGTGTTAACAAATCCAGGGACAAGGAAACAAGTGATCCAAAATTGATGGCGAGGAGGATGTAAGAGGCCTGGTAGGGCTCAATCAAGGGCAATATAACCAAGAGGAATTACTGAAACCCAAATGAAGGCTGAGCATGATAGTGTGACAAGAGGAAAGTAAAAGGAAATAGAGGAAAGGATTGGGAGGCAGAGGGCATTGATAGAGGTCTAAATACAGTCATATAAGTATGTAAATCTATGTATCATGATAGGGAAATAGATCTATGTGCATATATTTATAGGTTTAATATTAAGGTAGCAGATGGACATTGGGCCTCCACTCAAATACTCCCTCAATGCAAGAACACTTTATTCTATTAAACTTGCATTCCATGATACTCACCTTCCCAACAGGATTGCTGAAGACAAAGCAGGTACATAAGCAAATGTGGTGAAGAAAGCTGATGGTGCCCGGCTATCAAAAGATATAGTATCTGGGATCTTACAGGCTTGAAGGTACATAAGCGGTCATCTAACTCAGAAGCAACAAAGCCCATGTGGAAGAAGCACACCAGCCTGTGTGATCACGAGGTGTTGAAGGGATGCATATCAAGCATCAAAGAATAAAAAATCATATCAATGTGAATGAGGAGGAGTGTGGAGTGGGAACCCAAAGCTCATCTGTAGGCAACTGTATATCTCCTTACAAAAGGGTCACAGGGAGGAGACGAGCCAGTCAGGGTGCAGTATAACAATGATGAAACATACAATTTTCCCCTAGTTCTTAAATGCTTCCTGCCCCCAACTATCATGATCCCAAGTCTATGTAACAAATCCAGCTAGACTAGAGAATGTACACTGGTACAGACAGGAATTGGAAACACAGGGAATCCAGGGCAGACAAACCCTTCAGGACTAGTGGTGAGAGTGGCGATACAGGGAGGGTGGAGGGAAGGTGGGGTAGAAAGGGGCAACCAATTACAAGGATCTACATATAACTCCCTCGCTGGGGGGCAGACAACAGAAAAGTGGGTGAAGGGAGACTTTGGACAGTGTAAGACATGACAAAATTATAATAATTTATAAATTTTCCAAGGTTCATGGGATGGGAGAGGGGAAAATAAGGAGCTGATGCCAAGGGCTCAAGTAGAAAGCAAATGTTTTGAGAACGGTGATGGCAACAAATGTGCAAATGTGCTTGACAATGGATGGATGTACAAGTCCCCAATAAAATGATTTTTTAAAGAGTTGTACAAACACCAATAAAATGATTTTTTAAATTTAAAAGTAATAATAAGACTGTATAGATTGTCTTGAACACGAGGCAGATATTTCTCTCTGGTGAGTCAATCTACATATGTGATAATAAAGAAGCCAACTTTGGTTTATACAACCTTCTGGTTTGATTCAGGCACCAAGCAGGAAACCTCTTTGTGGCGGTCTAAGAATCCATCAAACTCTTCATCACTGATGACAAATCTTTCTGCTTCTCTCAGTGCATCATCACCAGAATTCTCCCCGTCAATTAACAGGCATTGGAAAACCTAAAAGGAAAATATAGTGTTTTCGTTCAAGTATCCTTCATTATTTTTCACCCCTCTTAATTTCCCTTTGATTCAAGCTTCATCTTTCTTTGAGCCAAGAAAGCTAAGGATCAGCCCATAAACATAATACTTTGGGGAAATGAAAATAAAATTGAAATTCATGACTATGGTATAGAAGTGTCCACTCTCCTAAAATATAAAACTGACCTATACTTTATTTGATCATCTAATCCAACTTATTTTTAAGCTAAAAATGAATAGTTCCCTCCAGATTCCTTAGCCTTCAAACCTCAACAGCAGTCTGAGTGGCTTAAAGAAAAAAAGGGGAAAAGTGAAACTGAAGTGGACTTGGTGTCTTGCGACAAACAAGTTCACTTCAAACAATAACACACACACATACACACACAAATGAATAGTTGTTCACCGAAGGAAATGGAGACACTAAAGAGAAGTACAAGAAAATAAGTGAATCAGTTAGAATTTCAAAACTAAGAGAAAAGTATTTTTAATATTTTTGTTTCTTTCAACTTTTAAAATATCCTATAAAAATTTACATAAATTGTTTTTCAGCAAATATAAGTACCGTTTTCCAAAGTTATTAAATATTTACTTTGGATACTTTTTAAATGTCTATATTTCTCTCTATTTTATCTTTTTATTGAAAGGATTTCTTCCCCAGAAAGGGCAGGTGACTTAGGAAGACATACAGGTGGAGATAACCAAGGACAGTCAGAACAGATCCCAGGGCACCATGGTTTTGTTTTGTTTTTTAAACATTTTATTAGGGGCTCATACACCTCTTATCACAATCGCACCATGGTTCTTTATAGGTAGTTAGCTAATGTCATTTTTAGAATGATTCTAATAATAATTTAGTCAGCTCAGAATAAATTCAGAAAATGCTTTAACTATCACCTTATTTATTAGCTCTTATTTATGTATTTCCTTGGTCACGTGTTCTTCTGGGGTCTCCCAAGTCTTTAAGACACACCACCACTGACCCTGATCTCCATGTGGGTGTTTGGTTGGATGTGTTTGCGCTCATGACTGTGCTCCCGTCTAGACAGGGAGCACCCCCAGAAGCTTGCTCGTCTCCACAGCACACTTCTTATGTGAGCCAGAGAGTAGGAAGGGCAGAATGCCAAGGAAGAGTGATCAAGGATGTTTGAATCTTAGCAGACTGGACTATTAGAGGGATAGTGTGACCAAACTTGGGGATGACTCTACCCACAATGTCTTCTCAGAACTCAATAAAAATTTTTAGTCAAATCAGAATGATGTGGAGAATATTCCCATTATAAATAAGCAAGAGTTTTAAGAAGGTATCAGTCATATTAAATTAGAAAAACAGATTAATTTAGACTTTATGCTGAAATATTCTTTTAGAATATCTCTAAGTACTTAGCATATCTTTTGAACTTAACATTCATAAGATTCCAAAAAGAACCGCCTTCCAGTTTTCAGACATGAAAATGGAGATCAAAAATGTTTACAGAATTATTTGTCGGAAGTGGAAGAAGGGTCGGGACCAGGTTGCCTGACTGGTCCACTAAGCCCAGAGTTCCCAAGATTAGTATCATTATTGTTATTGTTACATTTTTTTTAAATGTCTATCCTGAATGTTTCCACACAAACACCCTCCCTTAGGATATTTTCTTAATGAAAATTCGAACAAGCCACACGATGGACTCACTTTCCAGCGGACAGGGTTGAGGGCTCTGATCTGCTCATTCATATCCTCATCCACATTGAACCGATTAATCACCGAGTTGATCTTGAACGCCACTCGGTAATCCCTGCACCACCTCCTCAGTCTCTGGAGAGTCTCGACATGGTTCTTCTTTCCTTGACCGCGACCAATGAGGACATTCACTTGCTCATTGAAGCTATCACAAGAGATAGCAAGAATGTCCAAATAGTCACCTGAGAGAAAGTGAAAATCTTTAAATTTTCCTATTACAAAACCAAGCTCTTTAGGTAGTTTGTCTCTTTATGATAAAATGTATCTTGAACTTATCATTTTCTCCCCCATTTTACTTTTTAAAGACAAGTTTTCCTTAGAAATCACAAACATCACTGAAATGTGCATGATGCTTAGTGCTGGGTAAGACCATTTAAAAATATTTGTTTTTGTTAAGTGTCATGGAATTTGTTCTGACTGATAGCAATCTTTTGCACAACAGCAAAGAATTCCCGAAACGTAATGGGGACTAGGCCATTGGGTCATTAGCAGAGTTTTCAGAAGTGGATTTCAAGGCCTTTCCTCCTCGTCCATCTTAGTCTAGATCTGAAACCTGCTCAGCATCATAGCAACAAACAAGCCTCCACTGACAAAGGGGTGGTGAGTACGTATTGGCAAGGAATCGCAATACTCGAGGCCTCACGTGGATGATAAAAGCCCTTCATTTGTTGGGCATACCGATAGCAATTCTAGACTTACTTCTACCCCCTCCACATGAACAGAATTGCTTGAATGAAGAACTCTAACATTTTTAAGATCCTCTTCTTGACATCATGCATATTTGAGTCATCATCTACATATTATGGATACCATACTTAATGTCAGGCAGTCCTGTGCTAAATGCTGAGAAAACGAAGATTCAGGGTGGTCTGGTTGAGGCAACAGTTGTTCCCTTGCAGTGCATCACGTAAGTGCCGTGACACTGGAATGTTATTGGAACACAGCGCAATATTGCAAATATTTGTCTTTCATTGATTTCTTCTCCATTGGGTTTGGGTGATTTTCATTTGTTTATGTTTGTTTTTCTTGGATTTTTTAATTTATGCGATAGGCTGTCATTTCAGGTTATTGTCTGGTGCTGTTGACTTTTTATTCAAAGGAATCCCTTTATTATTTCTTGTGAAGCTTGTCTTTTTTTCCACCTAAATACCCTTATAGTCTATTTATCTGGACATGTCCTATTTTCACCACTATATCTGAGGGACAAAGTTGGCGGATACATAATTCTTGGTTGACGATCTTTCTCAGGACTTATATATGCTATTGCATTGTTTTCTTGCTTGCACGATTTCTGCTCAGAAATCAGAGCTTAGTCTTACTGGCTCCTCTGGGGGTAAGACTTTGTTTTTTCTGTGAGCTCAGTCTAACTGGCGCAATTTTGTAAGTAGCATTTTGTTTTTCCTGAGTTACTCTTAAGATTCTATGGTTTTTGTTTTTAAAGTTTAGGGTATGATATGTCAGTGATTTCTTGTGAATCTGTTGATGTTTGGAGCTGATTTAGCTTACTAAGTGGGTATCTCCTCATCTTCATGACATAAGGGATGATTTATTGGCAGTAAGCTTTCAAAACTTCGTTCTATTTTTGTCCTGTTCACTTCCTGTTCTGCAACTTCAATCACATGTATATTATGTATCTTGATAAATAACCCACATTACTCTCAGACTTTCTTCATTTTCCTTCATTCTTCTTTCCTGGTTGTTCCTCAGACATATTGATGTCAAAGGATTTGGTCTCTATTTCAAGGATTCTACCTGTTATTGCTTCAATTCTATGCCTATGTCTTTCTATAAGTTATTCATTTCTGAAATTTTATTGTTGATATTTTGTGTTTCTAATCACTGTTTTTATATGGTTTTTCATTGCCTTTAATTTTGCTGTTTTGTTCCTGAAGTGTTTTCCTAAATTCTTTCAGACTTTCTTTCTGTGTTCCTGTTTGTGGGTGTGTTTTCCTTGAGCTCTTTCGTGATCTCTTCCAAACCAAACTCTCGGCGATTGAGTTGATTCTAACTCCTTGCCACTCGCTTTGACAGGGTAGAACTGCCCTGTGGGTTTCCACGACTCTTGAGAGAAGTGGAAAGCCTTGTCTTTCTCCCCTGGAACTGCTGGTTTCAAATGGCTGACCTTGCTGTCAGCAGCCTAATGCATCACCACTGTAACAATAGGGACCCTTGAGGATTCTGTGGAGAAGTCCTTTGAATTCCCTATCAGGTAGTGCTATTACTTTTCCTACTCAGAAACATTTTCTATCCATTTTGGTCACTTATTTGAGCCTCCTTGTTCTATTTTTCTGATATAATTGAATATCATCCGTTACTTGGGGGACATTAAGATATTCTCATTTATTGATTACATGTGTGTTTGCTTTGTCCTGACTGTTATACACAAGTTGTCAAAGCGAGTGTACAATGGTGGTCATGAGTCGAGCAGCCCTGGAAAGTTCCACATCTGTTCCTGGCTACGCAAGGCAGTGGCTGGCAGTATACCAATCTCAGAATCTTAAGCTCCAGTGCTTCTTAGCCTACACTACACTTTGGAATCCTCTGAATTCCCCCAATTTAGACCGTTTGCTCACCATGATGTTCTAATGTAATTAGCCCCAATAGCGATATTTTACTCAACATTCTTGTGCAGCCAGTGTGCTGCCAAAAGAAAGGTCTACTCTCTCAGTCCCAACATGATTGACAGGTGAGACTATTAAGAGACACACCAACATTTTGATAATTGAATAGTAATTGCAAACAAACAAAAAGATCAGAAATTTACATTTTTAATATAATAATTTCCCATTGGTGGCTAAATTAAGACTTTAACTATTAATATTAGCTAAAAAGAAATCCACAAATAGCTATACTTATATTTTTTTCCTGATATATATCTTTCCATACTTGTTTACTTTAAGCCCCACCAAACTAAAATCTGTCATAACTCCATGCCTAACTTAAAAGAGTTAGTTTAAGCAAGTTCTAGTGATTTTCCCTTCCTTTTCCCCAGCAATTCTGGCTTAGGACCCAGAATAGATGGACATAGAGAAAACAATAACAATGGTAGCAAAGTAACAATAGCTGATTGTCAGCCACCATAATGTACCATAATGCTGGAACCAGCTCTCCCGGATCAGGCTTCCATTGCTCACAATGCTGACACTTGGCAGCTGTAGATCTACTTTGCAGAACTTCACCAGCTCACCTAAGTATTCTCCTCGGTCATGAATAAATGGCTCTCCCCCTGAAAAGTTTATTTTCTCCATACCTGTTAGAAAAGAAAGGTGACTTTGTTTCCTTCTGATTGTTTTTACACTTTACAAATATCCATTATTTCCTTCAATGGTAAATGTAGTATTTTCTCAAAGTAACAATTTACGATGATTCCTCACCATCAATCCCACTCTATGGAAATATAATCATGTAAACAATAGGGAGCTTAACAAGAAAAAATGCACATGAAGTTTCATTTTTATTCTATTTTAAATAGATATACTGTAATGTAGAGAATTAGTGACACAGATAATGGGGTAAATCAGAGAACATAGTGACAGCCCAGAGATAGCAAGACAGGAATCCATTTCCACTGCATGCTGGGGTAGCTGCTCTTGGGTCAGCTCTCCACCTGGTACGATCCTTCAATGTCAGTCTGGAATTTCCCTTCACCTTTCCCATATAGTGCATGCCTGTTGTCCTAGATCTCATTTACTGGTTTTGGAAACTCATTTAGGAGTGTCCTGGAAAATGTAAAGAATGAATTGTAATGCATATAAAAATGCAAAGTGAGGACTACAAAAAACAAAATAAGCCCAGTACCACCAGTCGCTCCCTAATCATGTCGTTATGAAGTACCATCCAGTCATTCCTGACTCGCAGTGATCCGATGCACAAAAGAACAAAACACCGCCAGGTCCTGCCCCATCCCCACCACCTTCCCATGCTTGAGGCCAACTCAGCAGCCACAATGTCAATCCATCTCCTTGGGGGCCTTCTCCTTCTGTGACTCTCTACTATACCAAAGTGACATCCTTCTCCAGGGACTAGTCTCTCCTGACAAAGTGTCCACAGTAAGACTAAGTCCATTCTTGCCTCTAAGGCGCACTCTGGCCACATTTCTTCCTAGACAGACTGGTTTTGTCCATTTAGCAGTCCATGGTACTGTCAATATTCTACTCCAGCACCACAATTCAAATGGATTGATTCTTCTTTAATTTTCTTTATTCAATGTCCAACTTTCACAGGCATGTGAAAATAGCATGGCTTGGGTCAGGTGCACTTTAGTCTTCAAAATAACATCTTCACTTTTCATTACTCTTGTGCAGCTAATTTACCTAAAGCAGCATGTCATTTGATCTCTTGACCTCAGCTTCCATGAGCATTACTTGTGGATGCAAGCAAGACAAAATCCTTCACAACTTCAACCTTGTCTCCATTTATCATCATATTACCTATTGGTCCAGTTGTGAGAATTTTGGTTTTCTTTACCTTGATTCGTAGTCCATACTGAAACTAAAATCCTTGATCTTTATCAGCAAGTGTTTCAAGTCCTCCTTTCTTTCAGCAAGCAAGATTATATCATCTGCATATCACAGGTTGTGAATAAGCCTTCCACCAATCTTGAGGCCACATTCTTCTTCATATAAGTCAGCTTCTCTGATACATACAGATTGAGTAAGAAGGAATGGTGAGAAGCTACAACCCTGTCACACACATTTCCTGATTTAAAACCATGCAGTATTCCCTTGGTCCATTTGCAAACTGCCTCTTGATTCATGTACAAGTTCCTTATGAACACAACAAAGTATTCTGTAATTTCCAATCTTCTCAAGGATATCCATAGTTTGTCATGATCCACACAGTCCAATGAATTTGCAAAGACAATAAAATACAAGTCGACATATTTCTGACATTCTCTGCTTTCAGCCAAAATCTGACATCAGCAATGACATCCTTGTTCAGACTCCTTTTATGAATACTGTCTTAACCTCTGGCAACTTCATGTCAGTATAATGCTACAAGTGTTGCTGAATGATCTTCAGTAAAATTTTACTTGCATGTGATATCAATGATAGTGGTCTATAATTTGAGCATTCTGTTTGGTCACCTTTCTTTGGAGTATGTACAAATATGGATCTCTTCTAATCAGTTGGCCAAGTAGCTGTCTTCCAGATTTCCTGGCAAAGACAAGTGTATGCTTCCAGTGCTTCATCAACTTGTTAAAACATTTCCATTAGTATTTCATCAATTCCTGGAGCCTTGCTTTGGTTAATGCTTTCAGTGCAACTTGTAGTTCTTCCTTCAGCATCATTGGTTGTTGCTCATAAGCTACCTCCTGGATTTGGTAGAATGGCCACTAGTTCTTTTTGGTACAGTGACTCTGTGTATTCTTACCATCTTGTTTTGATGCTTCCTGCATCATTCAATAGTTTGCTTACAGAATCTTTCAAAATTGCAACTTGAGGCTTGAATTTTTTTCTTGAGTTCTTTCAGTTGAAAATATGCTGAGCACATTCATCCCTTTTGGTTTTCTACTTGTAGGTCTTTGTATATTTCATTATAACATTTGACTTTGTCTTCTCAAGCTGCCCTTTGAAATTTTCTATTTAGCTCCTTGACGTCATGCTTTCTTCCATTTGCTTTAGCTAGTCCATGATATAGAGCAAGTTTCAGAGTCTTTTCTGAAATCCGCTTAGATCTTTTGTTTTTCCTTCCTGTCTTTTTAATGACCTTTTTCTTTCTTCATGAATTCTGTCATTACTGCTCAATACACCAAATCTGTTTTGAGAGGCTATCAAAATTCTGATAGATAGATTCAAGGTCATATTTTGGCTTTCATGGGCTTGTTTTAATTTTTTTCAGCTTTCACCTGCATTTATATAGGAACAATGGATGGTCAGAGTCCACAGTTAGCTCATGTCATGATTTTAGTTGCTGACACTGGACTTCTCCCTAGCCTCTTCCCACAGATGTAGTAAATTTGATTGCTGTGTATTCCATCCAAAGAAGTTCATGTGTTTAGTCTCCTTTTGTGGTGTTACAAACAGATATTTGCTATGCACAAGTCATTTGCTTTGCAAAATTCCATCATGCAATCTCCAGTTTCATTTCTATTACAAAATCCATATTTTCCAACTACTGTTCCCTCCTCTTTGTTTCCAACTTTTGCATTCCAATTGCCAATAATTATCAATGCATACTTGATTGCAAGTTTGATAAGTTTCAGACTGACATCATTGGTGGGATTCTTCAAGGTCTTCATCACTAGCTTTGATTGGCGGTACGTAAATTTAAATGGTTATATTGATTGGACTTAATACTATCACCAAGAGCATTATACTTTATGAAAGATTTTGTGATGCCCTTTTTGACAATGGATGCCACACCATTCCTCTTGATTGTCTTATTCCCAGAATTCTAAGTCATATAATAATCTGACTCAAAACAGCCAACACAAGTCCATTTCAGCTCACTAAGGCCTAAGACATTGATCTGTATGCATTCCATTTCATTTTTGACGACTTCTACATTTCCCAGATTCATTCTCTGCATATTCAAAATTCCAAACATTAGCAGACTCTTGCAGCTGTTTCTCCTTGCCTCCAGTTGTGCCCCATCAGCAAATGAACATCCCAAAGGTTCCACTCCCACAGACCTCACCTGACTCAGGTCACATTAGTTGACTGTACTGCAAGAAATCAGCTTCTCCTCAGTCACATTTCAAGTGCTCTCTGACCCAAGGTACCCATCCTCTGGCACTGTCTCCAACAAGGTTCTACTTCCACTCCTTGGGCCCTCGGACTCTGACAATTCTTTGCCTATGGTTTTCAGCAGTGCTGTCCTCTGAAGTGGGGAGCGAAGTTCTTCTTCCTTATCTTTTCTTAGTCTGGAAGCTCTGCTGACACCTGTTCACTTCGGTGGCCGTGCTGGCATTTGAAATACGAGTGACTAGCTTTCCAGCATCTCAGCAACACACAAGCCACCACAAACTAAGAAACTTACAGACTAGTGATAGTCCCTACTCAGTGACCCTGTATAGGGTTTCATGCAAATATTTACAGGAGCAGATCGTCTCATGTTTCTTGTGAGGGCTAGCTGGTAGCTTTGAACCACCAACCTTATAGCTAGCAGTCCAACATTTACCTGCCAGTGAGGACTCAATACCAAACCAGACTTAATGTCATCTAGTTGAGTCCACCTTGCTGCAACCATAAGGGCAGAATAGAACTGCCCTGTGAGTTTCTGAGAGCAATTTTCTAAAGGAATAGAAAGCCTCATCTTTCTCCCATGGAGAGGGTAGCAGTTTCAAACTACTGACCTTGCATTAGACAGCCTAACACATAACTCACTATACTATATCGGGGCTTCTCAAGGAAGGGCTCATGTATCTATCTACAAGTATACTTTTGATAAGTAATTTGGCTTGGTATAATATTTGCATTGAAAAAATTTAACTCAAAATTTCTGGGGGTCATTATTAATTTTCTTCTAGATTTTAATACTGGTTTTCAAAAGCCTGGTGAGACTAATTTTTATAATTCTTAGGACAATTTAGCTTTTTTTCCTCCTTTGGAGAAGCTTTCTTTCTGGTGTTCTTTTTTTCTAACTGAAGATTCTATACCTTAGTTATAGCCATCTTTCTTTATTGATCTGATTGATTAGTTAAAAAGTCCCCAACCTTTATGTCCTTAGAAGTATTCTGATTTGATAACTCCTTCTTTTTAACCTTATACTTCTTTCTTTCTAGAAAGCTTAATATAAGCATGTTGGAACTTCTGTACTACTGTTTTATTTTTTCCCTTCTATCAATCTCTGCCTTTTATCCCATTTTTCTATAACGTTACCTTTAGTTTATTAAAAAATTAATTTTATATATTCCATTTTTTCTTTCAAACCATTTTATTAGGACCTCATCCAGGCATCATACCATTACATATTTCAATCATATCAAACAGAGTTATACATTCACTACCACAATCCGTTTCCAAGCATTTTCTCCCTTGAACTCCTTGATATCAGCTCCCCATTACTGCCCCCCCACCAACACACACACACACACACACACACACACACACTTCCCCTGCTGCCCCTCAGGAACCCTTATTCTAGTTGTTGTCTCTATAGATTCATACATCCTAGGTTTCATATAAAGAAATACAGAAAAGATTCAACAAAGCTACCAACAATGATTAACCCCAATATATGGAGAAAAACACACCACCACCACCCCTCAGAAAATATTAAAAACCATACGAAGCACAAAGGTTTTAACCATTCATGTCAGATTTCTCATTTTAATCCCTTACAGTCATCTCTACAATACTCTGTCTGGTTACCAGGTTATTTTCATCCCTCCATTAGGGACATCATCAGAGACTTATTTCCAGTGTTGATCCTGCAAAGGAATTTTGGGATTCCACTGTCATCCATAGCCTTCTACTTAATTATTTTTTTCACTAGTCTTTTGGACATTTTATTCTTATTTCATATATGTAATTTTATTATCTTCCTATAATTGTTAATTATAGATGTTTAAATGTTTTATTCTTCTATTTTCTCTTTGATTTTGTCCATGTACATTTGAGCAAAGCACAAATAGGTGATTGAATTTTCAATAATTGAGGTGGAGACTGACCAAATAATAAGTTTCACTAAAGAGTGACAGGGAAGTAAGTTATTCATCAGATAATTCAAAATCTCTGTTTTGATTTTTTTCTCTGTTGCTATCTTTCTTCCCCAGGAAATAATCTTCAACCTGTGAAGGATGTGTCTATTCTGCTATTCAATCGGCAGATTTGCACTTACACAGTGCAATGCTTTTCTCTCCTTCCTGCTTTTCCTGGCATGCACAATTCCTAAATGCACAGCTCTGGGGTCCAGACTTTTCAGAAATAAAACCGTTTTCCCTCTTAAGGAATTGGGGAAGCCTCCCCATCACATGACTATATAGCAGGGAATGTTAGAAATCTTTTTAGAGCATAACCTCTCTTCTGTCTCACATCTTCCTTCTGTATGATATAATGTTTTCAATTTAAGGACATTCCTGAATTAATAAGATAATATGGTGAGTTTCTAAAAGCTATTTCCCCATGCAGACATGCATGTGAATGACTGTAATGGGAAGATGCTTGTAATGAGTACGTAACTCATATTTGCATTGATTTATTGTGGGGGGGGGTTTAATTCCCTCCTGCACTGTAGGAAACTATCTTATGTGGTTTTCTTAGCTGGAATATTTGTAGCTTCCATCAAACAAGTCTTTTCCTGGTGGGTCTTGGTAAAAGACAGTGGGGGAAGATAAGGATAGAATTCAGTTGTGAGTGATTGTTAACCAGGCTAATTGTGAATGTGCTCTTGCTAAGAATAAAATGAGGCATCTCAGAAGTACAAGGAAGTGGGTGGGTGGGTGTGTGGGTGGGTGGGTGTCACTCCCATCAAGAGGCTAGCGCTAGATGTGCTAATGGAGCACATCATTTGAACTCTGAAATGGCGGCAAACTGAAGTTCCTTGCTCCAGGAGACATTTGGGACACCAAAGAAGCCAAAGAGGACTGGCGGCACCAGCAGCATAACCAAGAGCCACAACATGAGAGAAGGCAATGACTTCCCGATGCACAGTGTTTCTCTGGACAGGCAACTGGACTATGGAGGGGGGTGTCTCAAAGTACTTAAGTGGAATAGCTACACTGCTGACCCAAGGAACAAGAGCTAAGTACCTTTTGGCTGAGGCTTATAATAGAGTGACATGCTCTTTGGCCATTTATTTGACATCCCTAAAATTAGAGCTCTGTAGCATGGATGAAGCTGGGCAAAGGCTAACCCAAGAGGCTGAGGGCCAAACAGAGGCCTGAATAAAGCCATGGCAGAACAGAGTCCGTCTTGTTCAAACACTTGCATCCTGAGCATTTGTAAACTGTTAACTTTGCTAAACAACCCAGCAATCATATGTTCTTTGAATGCTGTAAGCCACTGCAAGGAAGTATTGGACCTGACTGAAAAGTCGAGTGTATGGGACAGAAGGTTGGTGGCAGAACTGATGAGATGTTTGGATGGTAGAAGAACTTATCTAGGCCTTGGGCTGGTGTGGAATGGGGTTTTCCTTCCTCCTTTTGTGTAGCTGGAAGAGGTTAGACATAGCCTTTAAGCCTCTATGGCATTTCCTAACCTTCCTTTTAATGATTTTCCTCTAATTTGTTTACTGTAATTAGAGTGTAGTAGAAGAGGATTCTGTCACTTGTCTGTCAGTTTGCTGTACTGTGGTGGCTTGTGTATTGCTGTGATACTGAAAGCTATGTCATTGGTCTTTCCAATCCCAGCAGGATCAGTGGAGCTTCCAGACTAAGAACAGACTACAAATAAGGAATCAACTGTTCACTTCAGAGGTATTAGCCACTGAAAACCATATGCAAAGCATAGAGACATAGTAAGATATTGAAGAACATTGTCAAAGACAGTGCCATGAGATGAGGCCCTCAGGTCGGAAGGCACTCAAACTAGGATTGAGGAAGAGCTGCCTTCTCAAAGTAAAGCAGACCACGATCATGTGACTGGAGTAAAACCTGTGGGAGAAAAGCCTTTGGAACATTCATTTTATGATGGGGCACGATTAAATGAGAAGAACCAGTTGCAAATATCTACTAATAATTAGAACTCTGAATGTGGGAAGCATGAATCAGGAATAAGTGGAAATCATCAATGAAATGTAATGCATAAATATCAATATCCTAAATGTTAGTGCGCTGAAATGGACTGGTCTTGGCCACTTTGTTAACAATCCCTCACAGATGAGTTATATAATCCTATTACCATCTTTCCTCACATTTTTCACCCAGACTCATTCGGAAAAGGGGAAACACACTCCTTCAGGGTTCCACCCACCTGTGCTATGGGAGTTTCAAAAACTATGACTTTGAGAGCCATAGCAAGAAAATCACTGCACAGCAAGGGCATTGCAAACTAAGCTACACAATCGATCTTTGAATTGATCTCGGGTTGATCTTCTAAGTCATGTAAGAGAATTAGTTGAGGAGTTAAATTATTAAAATAAGATAATGTTTTATCAGAAGGGGAACCGAGACAATGAGTTGCCGTATTCTATCAGTAAAAAGGCTATCGCATACTGAGAATTTCAAGGTAGTTCTTAACAGATAAAATGTAAATGAACATGCTAACATATTGTGGAGTGAACTAGGTCAGACTCAGTAAAGGTCACCCTAAATTATTTCATGTATCTTCAGTAAGAAAACAAATCAGGTCAAACAAAGTACTGTAATTGCCAGTAGTAGTAAAAGCCTTTGGTAGTAATTGCCAAAGGCCGGAAGGGGGCATGACCTCTGTGGCACTGATGACATCCTGTTTTTTGGTTTGTTCTCGGCTTCCATGCTTGTCTGCTCTTTGAAATTCAACAGCTGCTACTCAGAGGACGTGTGTAGTGCTGTGCACGCATGTATTACTTCAGAACCCTGGTAGTGTAGTGGTTACACTATGGGTCAAGATCCTCATGGTCAGCAGGTCAGAACCAGCAGTAGCTCTGCTGGAGAAAGGATAGTTACAGCCTCAGAAACCCACAGGAAGGTCACTATGAAGTTTTTAATATTTCCATTTTTAAGAGTGAATAACGAAGAGAAAGGTACTAATGATATTGCTCAAGTTGCTGGAAGAAAGATAGGAAGGCAAGGAATGAAGAGCAGATTTGGAGCAGAAGAGACTACATTTGAATTAGACATGCTAAGAATATCTGAGGAGTCTGAAAGGTACTAATGTGATGATGTTCAGCAAGCAATGTCATTAATAAGTTGGATTTGCACTTAATTATTAAAAAAAATAACATTAAGAGCACATACATAATCCAAAAAGAGAGTTAAACACTGTTGTTCTTATGTAAAAAAATGTGTTTTTTTTTAACTTTCTTTATTACCTGTTTCTGGAAAAGCCAAATCCTTGAGTGGTTTGGATTCTAAGAATAAGCATTTGAACAAACTCAAGGGAGCAGCAAAACCCTTCCCATTCTGCCCTTTCCAAAACACTAGGCAGAACAGAATCTGTCTTGCAAGAAGTGCAACCAGAATGCTCCTTAGAAGCAAAGATGGCAAGACTTCATCTAAAGTATTTTGGGTCTTTTGTCAGGAGAGACCAGTCCCTGGAGAAAAACCTAATGAGCCTGGCAAAGTAGAGGGACAGTGAAGGAAAGAGGAAGGTTCTCGACAAGATTGGTTGACAAAATGGCTACAACAATGTGCTCAAACAGAAGAACAATTGTGGGACAGCACAGGACTGGGCATTGTTTCCTCTCCGTTGTACCTAGGATCTCTGTTAGTTGGGACCAACTTAATGGCACCTAACAACAACAGAGAGAACAAGGGCCAGGCATTTGCATATATTTTTACTCACTGAAAAGTGGCAAGAGGGATACACTTGCTCTACTTAATCACAACACCAGACCAACCCTGCAATTGAGGCAGATCTGGGTGCCTACTCCAAAATTCCTGGAGATTTTCTTACAGGTGGCATTTTCACTGTGGATGGGAAATGATAGTTCAAAGCTCTGGGAAATCTCTCTAACCTGTGTGTGCCCCATCCCACCTGTGCCTCACCCCACTAACCTGATGTTGAACCTCATCTCTCCTTCCTGTGAGCGTGGACTTACCTGCATCCTTAAGCAAAAGCAGTCCTCGTTTGGCCTCCACAAGGGGCAACACAAAAGACGTTTTGGCAGTGTGGAAACAGAAGCCACATTTGTAGTTGCACCGGCGCGTGAAATGATAGTTGACGCTGGTGGGAGTAATGGGCAGGTCCTCAGCTTGTGATTCTTTACGCTGCTGCTGTTGCTGCTGCTGCTGCTGCTGCTTCCTCTGGGGACCTGCCAACCAAAATGTCCTGAGAAAGGAGAACAGTGGAACCAGAGCTGACCACAGAGAACTCAGCTGCTGCCTAAAAACCTTCAGCAGCATTCCAGCAAAAGCAAGTGGCATGAGCACCCACATTGTGACCAAGCACCTGAGAGCTGTCCCTGCTTGCTGCACAAACAGGCTTTATATACATGCTAACCTTGGAGTCAGCATCCCCTCCCAGCAATATGAATGACGGGAGGAAGGACACACCTTCTGAGTAACTTCCAGTTGAGTTCACTTTCGATTTTCCTCTTCCTAGAAAAGAAAGTTGAAATTGAGCCAATTCTGAAGTTTCGGTTTTAATTCTGCCTTTTACTGAGTCACTGTTTACATTTTTCTGTGTCACTGTTATTCTGTGTAACTTTTTCTTCCTCAGTCTTTGTATAGAAATCAGCCGTAAAAAAAAAAAAAAAGAAAAGAAAAAGAAATCAGCCGTTCTCGTGTGTGTGTGTGTGTGTGTGTGTGTGTGTGTGTGTGTGTGTAAAGCAGAAGGTCAGTGAATCTCAAGGAGATGGATGGACACAGTGACTGCAACAATGGGCTCAAGCACAATTGTGAGGATGGTGCAGGACCCAGCAATAAGGTAATAATTAGTTATATAGCACTCATGACATAACTATGCAAAAGTTACCAACTGAGCATATTTTGTATGCCAAGACAAAATCATAAAAACAATGTTTAACCCTTGAAATATGAGTCATGAAGCTATTAGCCACTGACTACCTTTCAGAGGCCACTACAATGCACAGGTATATAACACAAGATCTCAATCCTTGTTTGCTTATGCTACTTAATTGATATGTTTTGATGTTATTATAATTGGGCATGTATATTTCTCTTCATTTCAATATAATTAGAATATTTTATTATAGTAAATTTGTGGATTTTATTGTTTTAAATATATATACAAACTCATATACATATACAGACTGTTTGCCAATTCAACTATTTCCACCTCCACAATTCAGCATCATTAAGTTAATCGTGTTTTGTATCTCTCTCCACATTTCTTTCCCAGATGCTCCCATCACTACTTACAGAAACTAGGGAATGGACTGTCCCCCTCTCGCCTACCCCGTTAACTACTAATTGTCTTGGTCTCTTTACATCAGTCTAAACCAGCCAGGCCATCTGATCCATTCCCCCTCATAGAGGTCCTGTGGGACGAAATAGAAAGTCCCCTGTGGGTTTCCAAGACAGGAGCTTTAGGAGAGCAGACCTCCTCTTTCTCTTTGGAAACAGCTGGTAGCTTCAAACAGCTGACCTTGTGGCTTGTCTCCCAAAGTTGTACCCGCTAAATTATCAGCCTATTTAAATGGACCATACAATATGTGTCATTTTGTGACTATTCCATATACTTTTCAAGAGTCATTTTTACTTAGAATTATTCAAGGTTTTCCAATATTGTTTATAACAGGCAAGAATTAGTGTGTTTCTTAGAAAATATCACTGAAATTTTCTTTCTTTAACTCACTTTAACACAAATTACATTTGACAATCTAATCTTGTATTTTCGTCACATTGAAGCAAGCTTGGCAGGGCAGGCACAATGGTAGAATGATTGCCTTCCACTGACGCGACCTGTGTGGGATTCCAGGCAATGCCACTCCCATCTGAAAGCTTGCGTGTTGCTATGATGCTGCTGCTGCTGCAAAGGTGTGAATGCAGACACAGCTAGTGAAGACAGATTGTTTTGGGAAAAGCAGCCTATGAATCACAATGGTTCCTGCTGTACATGAGTTCAACAGGAGTCAGTGATAACTTGATAGTCAATGACTAACTAATAAGC
Source organism: Tenrec ecaudatus (assembly GCF_050624435.1). NCBI lineage: Eukaryota > Metazoa > Chordata > Mammalia > Afrosoricida > Tenrecidae > Tenrec > Tenrec ecaudatus. The sequence continues at coordinate 166,620,601 of NC_134537.1, forward strand.
AGCAACATAATAGTGTTTTAACAAGTGCTGTTTTGTCTTTGTGATATTTGTACAAAGTTACAACAGCTCTGGTAGTTACATATACAAATGGAGCTTTACCACTTAACAAGTGACTTGGGGCAAACAGTTTCTCTGGATTGCTATTTCCTCATCTGTAAAATGTAACATTATATGGGATTTTTGCAGGCTGAAAATGCTGATACGTATCAAAAAGTGCCATTTTTAGTAGTCCATTAGGTTTAGCTATTGTTATTCTACCAGAATTATATGATGACTAGAAGCAAAGGTGAGTTTCATTTTCCCCAGGAGGGAAATGGAGAGTTTTGCAACAGTAGAGGAGTGCCTCATGACCATCAGCAAAACAATAGTGGGCAGTGCCCACAGCCTGGGCGTCTTCGTAGCCAATAATACAATTAAGAAAGATTTTTCTCCAAGTTACACGTAAATGAAAACTGAATCAGTTTACATTTCTAAGAAATGTTAGGGATCACCTGATGGCTAACAACATAGGTTTTTTGAGACCTAACATGTTACAAGTTGACTGGCTCTTTATCTTCTGCTTGGTCTTGTTAGCACATCTGGGAAACAACATTAATGTCTAACTCACAGCATTTTTTTTAATGAGGTAGTCTTATTTATATATTAATCGAACAAGCCAGTTGTGAAATATATCTTTCAACTAATTGAAAGAATTCTAATATGAATTGGTTATTTGTTTTGCTACAACATTATAAGAGTTCTCGACACACCGAATCCAGGACAGATAAGCCCCTCGGGGAAAAATAATGGGAGTATCGATACCATGAGGATAGAGGGAAGGTGGGGGGAAAGGGAGGAGAAGGGGGAAGTCGATCACAAGGATCGATGTGTAACCCCCTCTCCCCCATACGGGACTGACAACATAAACATGTGTGAAGGGAGACAGTGGATGGTGTAAGATATAAAAATAATGATAATTTACAATTTCTCAAGCGGTCGTGAGGGTGGGAGAGTGGGGGAGGGAGGGAAAAAAAGAGGAGCTGATACCAAGGGCTTAAGTAGAAAGAAAGTGTTTTGAAAATAATGATGGCAACATATGTACAAATGTGTTTGATACAAATGATGTTTGGGTTGTTATAAGAACTATTAGAGCTCCCAATGAAATGATTTACTAAAAACATATTAAACAAAAATATTGATAGAGTGTGAAAGATGTAGTTTCTGCTCATCAGAATATGAGAAATATAACACTTTAAGATTTTGTTTGTTAGAAATTTAAAATGGAGTTTACTGTGACAGCATACACCAGCAGACTCCTCCTCGTGTCACGGAAGTTCCTTTTATCTGAGCCCAGAGGGACGGTCTTCCAACACAGAAAGAAGTAGTCAAGCATGAAGACACTCCCCACTTAGATAAGCAGTAGAACACGGCGACGGAGGGATGGAAGTCTGGCAAATGCTAAACTCCTGATTAATGGAACCCCCAAAAATTAGGTTGTTGTTGTTGTTAGGTGCCATGGAGTCAGTTTCAACCCACAGCCACCCTATGCACAAGAGAACAAAATACTGCCTTGTCCCGAGCACCATCCTCACCATTGTTCCGATGACTCAGCTCGTGGATGCAGCCATTATATGAACCCATCTTGTATGGGCCTTTCTCTTTTTCACTGCCCCTCCACTTTCCCCAGCATGATACCCTTCTCCAGGGACTGATCTCTCCCGACAATATGTCAGGAGACATCCTTGCTTTCGAATACGCTAAAGAGGGCTTGTGCAGATTTACCTAAGGAAATGCCTCTTTTGACCCCTGACTGCTGCCTCCATGAGTATTGATTGTGGGTCCAAGAACGACAAAAATCCTTGGCAAATTCAAACTTTTCTCCATTTATCATGAGTAAGGATCGGGATCTTCTTTACATTGATTATGAAAAATATATACTGAAAAACATATGTATAGGCTATTTACATGTATATACAAAGATGTATATTGGTAAAACTGTAAGATTTGTTTCTGCCACTTCAGTTGGAGTTAGGGTATATAATTTGATTTTCAATGAACTTTTCAAGCAGTGTAGAAGTAGCAACCCCCACAGATTTCTTCTGTCTTATGCTTGCAGAAATAAATTTGGAGAGGTCTGCAGTCAACCTCTGCCTTTGGCTGAAACTGTGAGAGGCAAACCTGGACTCTTGCTCCCGGCAACAGAGTAGTGACCATGTTTTAGGATTCTTCTGAGCCTTTCAGTATGCGGAGACCCCTGGCTGGGAGGCACCCTGGACTGCCTGGACTGGGGGACCTTGGGTAGAAGGACCAAAGACTTCTAGCAATTGCTGAAGGCTCCTTTTCTTCAAGAGTTCCTGGGCTACAATCCATCATCTCCTGTCCTCTTAACTTCTGGAACCAAAACCTAAGATTCTGGTTTCATCTGGTGAGTCCATAATGTAAGTCTCTGAAAAGGTGCAAGTTGTAAGGCTGGCATTGCTGTATCTGTAGCTACAGCTGTGTCTGAGAGAGCTCTGATCTCTAATCTGTGAACCTGGTTGCTTGTGATAGGCTCCAAACTGTTCTGGAGGAAAACCCATTAGGGCATATTCTGTCTCATTGATATTCTTATGTTTATAAACATATGACTAAGAAAAAGATTGTGTTTTATTTTAACCACACTTGTCCTTTATATACTCTGGATTCTGGGGACAGATGACGCCTCATCGGTTTTTTACATGAAGTGAAATTCCTTATGTACATGTTTTCATGTACCAGGATTTAGGGGAGGGGGGACATAAGCTCTTGGATCACAGAGCAGTACTTGGCCCCCTCTGGTTCCTCATCCGAATACCCTTCCACGACTTCAGAAATGCAATCAGTATGTCCTTCTCCTAAGCCTGCTTCTGACCCCCGCTTGAGGTGAATATAGAGCTGCCCATACCCTGCGCTCCCTGAATGCCAAGACACCTCCACCTCCACCCTTCTCTCCTTCCTCCTCACCTTCTTCTCTGTCTTGCTCCTCTGAGGAAATTAAGATGAAGGGCTGGCCTTCATTGGTTTCCCCTCCCCATGCTTGGTCATGTGTACCAGTTTGACCAGGGAGATGCTGCGAGTGGGTAGGGCAATACCTATTGTGACAGCTCCACATGACTGTTACTGATAGCAGACAACTAGCAGGATTTGGGGGGGGGGGGTACATAGTTCCTGATGTAATTAACTGGAAAACATGTACACATCCTACCAAGAATGATTTGCAGGCTCTGTTAGAGACTCTACTCAGACACGATGACAGGAGGCTCATTTTAAGTTTGTGTAGGGAAGGAGATGAGTGGCTTCATGAGGACACATGGCGTCCTGGCTCCTGCAGCTGCCATGGCCACTAGTGAGCCCAATTGGAACGCACATCATGGGGAAATGGGGCTGCTGGAACATTATGAAAACATATTCTACAAGGAATGAGGAGAGGGGTACCCAAACAGAAAAGTCTCCATATGGTCCAACCCGTATACCACCTGGCAGATGAGGCCCCCTGCACCTTTCAGGAGAAAATCTGTCATCAGGGCAAAAGTCAATACACTGAGTTGGATCTGGGGCCTCTGAGATTACTCTCCTGATTAACAGGACCTGTATTGTCCTGAGCTACAGTAACAAAACTGCAGGAAGGGGGAGGAGGCCTCAGAACAAATGCTTCCCAGCTATGGTCAGTAACAAGGAGAAGCCGAAAACCCAAGCTACTCAGAGCCTGGGGGCAAGAAAGGAGTGGGGCCTTGAAAGGGGGCTTTGGATCAGAATGCCTGTACTTACTGTAAAACCCCTGGCCAGTGGAAGAACAAATATCTGAAGACAGCAGAATGGCAAGAAAAAGGGTGCAGTGTTCAACAAGGCATGGGTTTAAACGCTGCTGAAGAATGACAGGCCCCAGGGGCTAGGTGCCCCCTGTCTCTACAGTCAGTGCAGCGTGTGGGTCAGGAAAGAAAGCTCACCCAGAAGTTTCTTCATATGCTGCACTTCCCGCCCTCACACATGGAGGGCGGGGCTTCCTGTTTAAGCTTAGTTCCAGATTTCCTTCTTACCAGAGGCACCCCAGCTGTATCTCAAATCGCCCAATGAGCATGTGTGACAGCTTCTTCAGAAGGAAAAAAGCTAGACTGCAGGCGTCCAGATTTGGAGGTCAGGTGAAGCCAGTTGTTTGAATCAATAGAGTGCCTGATCGAGCCTAGCATGTTTATGTTTCTCCAGTGAAGGTAAAATGCAATTTAGCAATTGAGTTTCCCCACAGAAAATAAGACCTACAGAGAAAAGAGGCTTTGCAAGGCATTTGCCCACTGACTAGGATGTTCCTCCCACATGGACAACTCCAGCTCCCCTATGCAACATTCCAATCTTCCTGGTAAAGAAACCTGGAACTGGCTGAGTGCTCCTCTGTGCAGTACCTTTGAGCTATAAATGAGATGGTGGAAAACCATTCACCCCACTGTTCCAAATATTTACATTCTCTTCAATAGGCTGCCTGCCAATGCCTAACGGGTCTCCACCCTGCATTTGAAAGCTGCATTACTTGATATTCCATTGGACCCTGAATCTCAGCTATGGTTCACTTTTTAGTGACAGAACCCTCACACTTTAAACAATAAACAACTGTTCTGGGAATTCTTACAAGGTTTCAGAGGTCTGAATTTAAATAGTGAACGATAATGACAGTATATGGATGGTCTCTTGATTACACGACAAAGTAAAAGGGACGGCTTGAATCATACCATTCTGGCACTTCATTGGTTTCCAAAACAAAATTAGGAAATTGTCAGCAGACCATCAAGTTTCTAAATTTCTAAATTAAGCCAAGACAGAGAAGTCTGTTGAGAATAGAGATTATACTGCAATTGACATGATGGCTGGTTTTTATAGGGTCTGGATTCCAAATGTTGCTGAAGTGTGGTGGGCCACTTTGAAAGGGAAGGAGACAGCGTCCTTACTCTGGCCAGGGGAGTGCAAAAGTCCTCTCCAAGATACAGGACGTGAGAAGGACAGTCTCTGATTCTTTTGGCTTTCCATCTACCTACTCATGAAAGACAAGGGACATCTTGGGAGCACAGGTCTGGACTGTTGATCAAATTTACCAAGGGCACCAATTGGATAATTCCACATGGGGGATAGGCCCTATGCCTCTGGGCTGTTGATGCCATTGCAGCGACTGTTGACTGAAGCTTAAAAGTTAATTCTGTCAGCCTATTACCATATGCATGGCCCATAGCATGGTGACTTTGCTCACTCCAAAGAGACCTTTGTGACCAATAGCTGTAAGAATCAGGTAGTACGGCACCAGCCTACTCACTGCCAGCAAGTCAATGCTGATTCATGGTGACCCCCTATGGATTTCTGAGACTGCAACTGTTTACAGGAGTAGAAATCATGGTCTTTCTCCCAAAGCGCTGGTGGTGTTGAACTGACAACCATACAGATCACAGCCCAATGCAGAACCACTACACCACCAGGAAATCTGACTAGATAACCCTAATATGACTCGCAAAGTTGTCTCAAGCCTTAACCCTGCGACCCTGCTCCCTAAATCTGCTACAAAGACCCTCCTATGTAATTGTATGGAGACCATGGTACAGGTGTTTGAGCCACCCTGACCTGCAGGAACAGCCCTTGCCAAATCGATTGGACTCTCTACATGTTTGTAAGCAGCTTAGTGGAGAATATAACCCAGAGAGTGGGTTATGTAGTAGTAACCACCCAAGATATCCTGGAGGCTGCTGTTTTAAGCTCTGGAATGTAAACCAGAAAACAGAATTGGTGGCACTCACCTGAGTGTTGGAACTCTCAGCTGGGAAAGCGGTAAATCTACTTATTGATTCACTGTACCTTATTTGGCCCTCTGTATGTGAATGCTTATATATGCTGACCACCAGGAAAACAAGCCTGAAACATGGCCTGGCTATCTTGGGCTGATCAAGGCCTTGCTTCTGCCCAACAGGTCATGGTAATGCCCTGTCCTGGACATCAGCAAGGCCTCTCTCTGGTGGCACAAGATAATAGATAACCAGATCAAGTGAGCAGCCAAAACATATCAATCCAGGTACTTTGTCCTCAAATAAGTCTCTCTAAATGTAGCACCAAATACATATCTGCTGACTTGGCTAAAGCTTATAAGAAGGGCTTCCCCTTAGTGGAGTACTAGTTATGGGGAGAAAATGAGGAAGGAATCATCTTCTTGCGCAGGGTCATGGTGACTCAAATCATCCAACACTTATACACCTGTACTCACTTTTGGCCAAACTCTGATTGGCCTATCTTGCTGTCAGAAAATATGAACTGTGCTAGAGCAATAATGCAAAGAGAAATCCACCACAAAGTAATACAATGAAACCATTTGAGTGTTGGCAGTTGGACTTGACTCAAATGCCCAAGGATGGGAACTATAAATTTTGGTTAGTCTTAATAGACACCTTTTCTGGTGTGATAGAAGCCTTTCCAATTAGGACCAAGAAATCTTCTGCAGTCACTAGACCCCTCCCTGTGAAGAGATTATCCCAGCTGTGGTCTGCCATCTGCCGTACAGAGAGACAATAGACCAGATTTCATGTCACAGGTGACCCAACAAGTGAGTAAAGCTTTGCAAGTCACATGGAAGTATCAAACTAAGTGGAGGCCTCGGGGAAGGATGAAGGGGAAAGTCATTCTCTTAAAAAGACAGTGGCCAAGCTTTGCCCAGAAGCACAGCTAAAGTAGATTCAGGTGTTTCTTCTTGCCTAACTCCACCTCCAGGTGGGTCCCTGAAACCACTCAAATTGATTCCCTATGAAACTGTGTATGGGGAATATTTCCAGGTGACTCTCCATGTTAGTGATGGCCATTTGGAGGAATCTGTCAGGGTAAAAGCCTATGTAAAGCATGTGGCTCAGATTTGGTCTATAGTGCATAATCTGCCTCATTCCTCATCTTCTGTTTCTATAGGCTTACTATACAGCATCCAATGTGGGGACGAGGTCCTGCTTTGCAGTGGATCAGAACGTTCGGTGTGCTGCTGACCACTGCCTCACAAGAGTCAAGCCCTGGACCCACCACACCGAATGAATACAGTCACCCCTAGAGAATGGAATGCAGAACCACAGGACAGACTGAGAATACACTTCTTGCCATCTCCTTCATAGCCCTTTATCTTTTCTGCATCTCAGGGAATATAGCCCAGGATATGATTCCTCTCTATAAGAATGAGAATAGTTAACAAACCCAGGAACCAGGGAACAACAGGTGATCCAAATCAGTGGCAAGGAAGGTGTAGGAGGACTGATAGGGTGTGATCAAGGGTAATGCAACCGAGAGGAATTACTGAAACTCAAACGAAGGCTGAGCATGATAGTGGGACAAGAGGAAAGTAAAAGGAAATAGAGGAAAAGGGTAGGAGGCAAAGGACACTTATAGAAGACTAAATAAAAGCATGCACATATGTAAATATACTTATACAAGAGGATGGGGAAATAGATTTATGTGCATGTATATATAGGTTTAGTATTAAGATAGATGGACATTGGGCCTCCAGTCAAGTACTCCCTCAATGCAAGAATAATTTGTTCTATTAAACTGGCATTCTGTGGGGGAATGCCCAGCCACCCACAATTAATCACAGGTTCGAAAGGTGCAATTGTACGGTTGAGCTATATAAAGATTATAATAAAGTCATAGAGAGCATGAGAGATAAAAGAGAGATTGAAATAATGGAGTCAGACACATTTCATAGTAGCATGCTCACCTCAGCCCTGCTCAGTGGTCCATGTGGAGATGGGCAGGATAGAGGGGGAGGAGGAGGACAAGGGGAAAGAGAACAGGGGAGAGAGGACCGGAGAGGAGAGGGAGTCAATGAGATGCCAAGGGGCCATCTTTATTGCTAAACAAGGCTTATCTACCATTGGGAGGCATGCAAGCTCACTAATTACAGGTGAGTTGTGCTTTAGGTTATACAGCAATGAGGGGAACAATCTAGGGATATACATGCAATAGGAAGAGGAGGGATTGGAGTATACATGTGATGAGAAGGGAGGATCCTAGATTCAGGATGGCAGCCAAACTTTGGATGTCACTGAGCAGGTTTGACCTATCCTCTGCATCTCCATAGAAACCATTATCAGTAGGGTGGAAACCCACCTACAGAGACCAGGCTAAGGGTTGCAAGCCTTTAGGGAGAAGTAACCCATTGTCTTTAACAGCAGGGAGCGGGTCCTACCTGTGGTGGGACCACACAGTAGTCTGGCAACTGACTGCCTTCGGGGAGGTAACTTGACAATCATTTACTATTAGTAGCAAGCAGTTTCCTAAGTCTAACATATATTTGGGGGAGACAGCTTGAGAGAAACCTGTTTCCCATAGCATCCTATGATGTTCCCAACACAATCACTGAAGACAAAAGGGTACATAAGCAAATGTGGTGAAGAAAGCTGATGGTGCCCAACTATCAAAAGATACAGCACCTGGAGTCTTAAAGGCTTGAAGGTAAACAAGCGGCCACCTACCTGAGAAGCAACAAAGCCCACATGGAAGAAGCACACCAGCCTGTGTGATTACAAGGTTGTTGAACGGATGAGGTATCAGGCATCAAAAAACAAAAAATCATATCATTGTGAATGAGGGGGAGTGTGGAGTGGGAAACCAAAGCCCATCTGTAGGCACTGGACATCCCCTTACAGAAGGGTCTCAGGGAGGAGACGAGCCAGTCAGGGTGCGATGTAGCAATGATGAAACATACAACTTTCCCCTAGTTCCTAAAAGCTTCCTCCCCACCCACTATCATGATCCCAATCCTACCTTACAAATTCGGCTAGACCAGAGGATGCACACTAGTACAGATAGGAATTGGAAACACAGGGAATCCAGGATGGATGATCCCTTCAGAACCAGTGGTGAGAGTGGTGATGCCGGGAGGGTGAAGGGAGGGTGGGGTCGAAAGGGGGAACCAATTACAAGGATCTAGATATAACCTCCTCCCTGGGGGATGGACAATAGAAAAGTGGGTGAAGGGAGATGTTGGACAGTGTAAGATATGACAAAATAATATTAATTTATAAATTATCAAGGGTTCATGAGGGAGGGGGAGCAGAGAGGAAGAGGGGAAGTGAGGAGCTGATGCCAGGGGCTTACAAGGAGAGCAAATGATTTGAGAATAATTAGGGTAGCGAATGTACAAATGTGCTTTATACATGTGATGTATGTATGGATTGTGATAAGAGTTGCATGAGCCCCCAATAAAATGATTTTTTTAAAGAATGAGAATATATGGGTCTATTTTACTAAAAATGTGGTGAGTATGTCAGATTTCCACCTGCCTATGTAGAACAAACCCTCACAACATGCTTAATGGGTGTAGTACCCCTTTACAGTTGCTCAGGATCTTTAGCATAGTCAAGAACGAGGAGGAGATAGGGATCGGGGGCTGGGGGTGGGCGGTGTCAGAGCAACAGCAAACTAGCTAAGAGAAAGTACCAAGAGGCAGGAATAACGTGAAAGTAATAGTGGGGCAGGAGGAGGGTAAAAGGAAACAGAAGAAAGGCCTAGGAAGCAAAGCACTGGATAGAGGTGTAAACATAGAACTGTACATATGCAAATACATTAATCCACATAAATAGAGGTATTGGCCTATGTGCATATATTTATACGGCAATACACTGAGGTAGGGGATGGACTTTGGGCCTCTGCTCCTACCCTCCCTCGGTACCAAAACTGTACAAGTACTGATTTGTACAGAGATGTTCACCTTCCCAACACAATCACTGAAGACAAAACGGGTGCATAAGCAAATGTGGTGAAGAAGGCAGATGGTGGTCGGCTATTAAAAGAAAGTAGAGAGCAAATGCTTTGAGAATGATTGGGGCAAGGAATGTATGGATGTGCTTTATACAACTGATGTATGTATATGTATGGATTGTGATAAGAGTTGTATGAGTCCCTAATAAAATGTAAAAAAAGAAAAGAGGAGAAAAAATGATTAGGGCAAAGAATGTACAGATGTGCTTTATACAATTGATGTATGTATATGTATGAACTGTGATAAGAGTTATATGAGCCCCTAATAAATTGTTTAAAAATTTAAAAAAAATAAAAGATATAACATCTGGGGTCTTAAAGGCTTAAAGTTACACATGTCTCCATTCAACAGAGAAGCAACAAGCCCACATGGAAGAAGCACACCGCCGGTGCGATCATGAGAAGTCATCGGGACCAGGTAATAGGCATCAGAAGACACATAACAAACAAACAAAAACATATTGTTGAGAATGAGTGGGGTTGGAGCAGATATCCAAAGCCCATCTGTAGACAATGGAACAATCGCTCCCACATAGGGGCCACAGGAAAGGGATGATTCAACCAGGGTGCTGTAAATCATCAATGAAACACACTATATTCTTCTGGTTCCTTGAGGCTGCCTCACTACCATGACCCCAGTGCAGCTTTGCAATTCAGACTAGACTGGAACATGTACACAGGTATAGATAAGAGATGGGTGTTCACAACACACAGAATCCAGGGACAAGAATGGGAATAGCAATACCAGAAGGGTAGGGGAAGAGGGAGAGTGGGAGGAAGAAAGGGGGAACCAATCATAATGATCAATATATACTGTATATACTCGTGTATAAGCTGAGTTTTCCACCACATTTTTTAATGCTGAAAAAGGCCCCCTTGACTTATACTTGAGTGAGGGTCCCACTTACCTGTTCTCCAGTGCAGTGTGGGTGTTCACTGTTCTCTCCCATTCATCTGTGGGTGCCTGCAGTCTCTGTGGGTGGTCCAATGACTGCTGATATCACCACTCTTTTCTCCTGCACACCAGCAGCCTCTGTGTCGTCCATGCAGTACTGAGCAAGAACCTCCCTGCTTCTGTGTGCTGGTACCTGGAATGCACCGCATCCTTCTCAGATGAATGTCAGATGCAGCTGCTCTTCTTCTCCCCCTCTTCTCCAGGGCTGTGACCAATTTAATTTATAAATAAAATGAGAGTCCACTGGGGATAAAATTTACCAATGACATAACCGACAAGGAGCTAACTACTAAAATCTATTGAATTCTGCAACATCTCAGTAAAAAAATCCAACTAAAAGGTGGTCAAAGGGTATGAATAGATCATTCACAAAGGATAACACTGAAATGGTGAAGAAACACATGAGAAAATGCTTGCATTCACTAGCCACCCTGGAGATGCAAATCAGAACTGATGAGATTTCATCTTACACCCACACAATAGTCCAGATAGAAAAATACAAATAGTAAATTCTGGAGAGGGTTTCAAGAGTTTGGAACTCTTATACAATACTACTGGGCTTGTAAATATGTACAACCATTGTGGAAAGCAATATGGCGCTACCTAAAACAACTAGGAATAGAAATAGCATCTGATCCAGCAATTCTTTTGTTAGGTATATACCTCAAGGAAACAAGAGGCAGAACACAAACAGATATACACTATCCCAAGTTCACTGCAGCACAGTTACTAAAGCAAGAAGCTGAAAATGTCCCCAAATACTGGTCTGTAGAAGGATGGCTGAAGAAACTCTGGCACATACACAAAAGTGATTACTATACAGCCCTCTATAACCATGAAAGAGTTAATGATATAGAGGGATCTGGAAACCATTATGATGACAGAAGTTAATCACAAAATGACAAATATTGTATGAGTTCATAACTATAGGGCAAACACCCAGATGATGGCAGGCTTCTGCACCCAGGGCTGAAAATCTTTCCAATTTTCTCTCCTAAGCAAGGATGTAGAGAGCCTGACTGGCATTCATGAAACTTACATTACCCCTAAACATATACATCTTAAAAAACACTTCGACAGAAGACACCTCACCTTAGCTGTGGTAAAGGTTTGCAAGACGTGGGGACAGGGAGAATACCCTTCAGTTGCTGCCATATAAAATTGTACTAAGATCACCTCAAACCCACAGACATTTATAGCAGAGCAATAAACTTACCTTACCAGGAGTTCGAGTCAAGACAGCAGCGAGGGGGACATATGTGTTTTGGATAAGGTGATCACTTTTCTGTTGGTAGGAAAACAGGCAGGAATAACCGCCCCTTGGGGAAAAAAGCTTAACAATACTTGTATAGACCTCAAGGGGAGAATACACCTGGTACTATATTCCTAATTTGACAGTATGGGCTCTAGTTTTATGCAGCTCTTGATGATACAGGCCATGTGCTATAGACCACCAAACTTTAGACCCTGCTCTCTCAAGGCACAGAACATCCTTTATACACCACACCAGTAGGACTTGATCTGGAAACCCCACTAAGTGAAATGTACTTTATCTCAAACTCATCTATAGCTCTGGAACTCAAAGCTGAAACTCCTTAGGGCTTAGTGTGAGAAGCAGCATATGACTGCTAGCTCAGGGGTGTAGATTGAGCAGCTGTTGGACTTTGTTTCAGATTTCTTGCCTTGAGGTTGCCCAATGAATGGTGGCCCAGGACTACCATATACTTACTATTTTAATGCCATCCTTGCTTTATTATGACATGTATTACTCTGGTAGGCATGGTTCTGCCACTGACTATGAGTACTAGTGACAATTTCCCCCTATTACCAAGTTCAATTGTTCGTGTAACTAATGCCCATGCACTTAGCAGTTCAGTATGTTCAAGTCAACAATGTATATTAACACTGCTCATACCAGCCTACACTTGTACAAGGACTTTTTCCAACAGTGTTTTAACTTCTATATCACTAGCTAAGTGAATGCCATTACCAATTTAATGACCTTTTGCCCCAGGAGTATTACTGATGCTTTCTAACATAAACCCGAGATATATACGTCATAGATACATGAATGGGATTTGGGATCACACTTAATTCTAGCCCCATTCTAAGGTTAATCAGTTATTATGACATGATCCTTCGTGATACTCTTCCTCATGAAGAGATCACAGAAAATATGGGTGCCGTACCAAGAGTGGTTGAAGGAACTAGATGATGCCCAACTATCAGAAGGGATAGCATCTGGGGTCTTACAGGGTTATCTTCCAAAAACCCGCCATCTAAGTGGTGCATCAGCCAAGTTCACATGGAAGAGGCACACCAGCCTATGTGATCCAAGGACTGTAAATAATAACAACCCCAAAGGAGGGAATATTTGAATTTAACTTGTGGACACCTGTTTAGAGAAGGATATGAATGACAATGGAAGCCTTAAACTCATCTGCAGAGGCCCCACATGGATTTAGCCCTCGGTATATCCCCTTTAACCACAGTGTAGGGATGTAAATGGCCTTGTTATAGACCAGAGATGATTGCAAAGTTGATTATGTCAGATATAGTTAGGTTAAAATTTAATATCATTTTATCTCCATTTTGGCCATATTTTAAAGTTGTTTCAGTTTGTGTTTAAAAAAGTGAATAAGGGAGGGGGGATCAGGGAGGGAGGGGGAAAATGATCTGATACCAAGGGCTTAAGTAGAAAGCAAATGTTTTGAGAATGATGAGAGTAACGAACATACAAATGTGTTTGCCATACAATGGATGGATGGATGGATTGTGATGAGTTGTACGAGCCCCCACTGAAATGATTAAAAACAACAGTGAATAATGGCTGCAGGACACAAGGAGTATAATCCACGGCACTGAATTATGCATATAGAATTTGTGGACTTGGTAATATCTTATTGTCTAAGCTCTTTCCACATTTAGAAACAAAATAGTTACAGGAATAACAATGAGTACAAGGAAGAAGAAAATATTCTAGAATTCAATGTGGTGATAACTATACAACTCTTCCTGATATGATGGAATTATTTGATTGTATTGCATGTGGATGAAGTGTTAAACTTTTTTTTAAAGGGGAAATACATGTGAATTAAGCATCCAGTGAATCTCCTCTGACCACAGACCAAGGAAATGACTAGCCTGGGTATCATGCAGAGTCCCTTAGAAAGTGAAGTACTGCAGATGCAGTTATGGTAAAATGTAACATCTTGTGTGTGCATGTGTGTGTGTAGTGGTTGTGTATCAGCCACCTCAAAACCATCCTCATATTGAATCCCCCCAAAACCCAGGAGACTGAACAGCAGGTGGTACCTCATTGTTGTATACAGATGTCAATTAGGAACAACAGAGAGCGGCAGTCTTCAGCCTTTTGCCATCTTGGGCTGCACAGGACTGCTTTATCTCCAGCAAGGAACTATGGGAAACTGTGTCAAATAGATGAGGCTGGAAAGTTGTTTGAATTTCAGGGTTTGAGGGCTCATGAATGCTGGATACATAGGCAAATCTGGCTGTTGATCAGTTATGGTAACCAAACCTCAAGATTCCCAAAATTAAAGCAGGTGAACATTATCAATGTTATTCATGCAAAATAATTTTGGCACTCTGGTATTGTACCAGTTATACAAATCATTAATTAATACAAAGAACCTGCCACCAGCCATATTTCCAGGGATTGGCAAAGGGTTAAAGTTCCAGGACTTCTAGCATATAAGCCTGGAGTAAACAACTAGATCGGTAATATTAGCTCTTTCTTCACATGTTGCCATATAAACTGTAATGAGAAAATACATCCCTGTACTGAGTTGAATAGGCTACCCAGAAGTACAAGTTGTATTTGAACAATTTTTGAAACTAGTATGTTTTCTATTTTCCTTGTATCCAATTATTCCAATTTTAAAATTCTATCACTTCCCTTCCTATTAGCAGAATGGATAAATATTTAGGAAGTTAGTCACTGAAGAGATGACCATTGAAGAATCGATGCATTTGAATTATGGTGCTGGTGAAGAATATTGAAAGAGCCACAAACCGCCAAGAAAACAAACAAATCTGTTTTGGAGGAAGTATAACCAGTATGCTCCTTAGAAGCAAGGGTGACGAGACTTAAATTCATACACTTTGGACGGATGATCAGGATAGACTAGTCTCTGGAAAAGGACATCATGCTTGGTAATGATGCAGCAAAAAATAGGATAACCTTCGACAAGATGGGCTGACATTGTTGCTGCAATAATGGAATCAAACATAACAATTCTGAGAACAGAGCAGGACCAGGAAGTGTTTTGATCCGTTCTCAGAACTGACTCGACAGTGGCTAACAACTATTGAAGATTATGACTTCTCTTAGGATCAATGTTGTGTTATGACACTTTAAATGTAAAGGTCCTCAAACTACAGCCCGCTGGCCACATGCAGCCCGCTGAGGACATTTATCTGGCCCACCAGGTGTTTTTGCCCACCGCTATCTGTCCGGCTTAGCAGCCGACTCAGTGTGCACAGGAATTTGTTCAGAGTCTTTTTTTAAACTATAGTCTGGCCCTCCAACGGTCGGAGGGACAGTGAACTGGCCCCTGTTTAAAAAGTCTGAGGATCTCTGAAAGTATTTTCCCATTCCCCAGGTTCTTTTTCCTTCTCACAAGCAGGTTCATTCAATTGAAATACCCATCTAATCTGGGATTATCAATGGAATTTGGATCTGGGGGACACAATTACAACAGAGTTTTATTTCTTGTTGTGACGTATTTCATATATTCAAAACACTTAATGTTTGCTGATTACAGAAAATGCAGTGTCATGAATTTTACAGCTGTCATATTGGAAGGTTCAGTGTTAAAATAATCACTTCTATTCCAAAGGTCAGAGGTTCACATTCAACAGAGATGTTGAGGAAGTAAAATACAGCAGTTTGCTCCTAGGAAACTGTGTGAGGCAGTTCTACTCTGTCCCATAGTCACTATGACTATGAGTTGGTGGCAATGGGCGTTGTAGGTAGCAGGATGGTGACCATAGAGAGAGGACAATTCACTTAGCATGCTGTTTGCTAAATTGTCTGTGTTGGAAGAGAAGGGATTACCAATTAGCTTCAAGGTGCTCAGTGGTGACAAATAAACTAGTGAGGGAGTGGTGTCTGTACAGAGCAAACGTCAGATGATACAAATAATCTTTCCTGAGCACGGAGGGGAGGCGCCTGATACAGATTTTGGGGGAGGGAGATTGGCAAGAAAGGCAAACAGGAAGATACAGAACTGTGCAAGGGGAAAAACTATTCTCAGAGTTAAAATATCTAATTACTCCTACTTTATTGACATAAACCTCAACAACACATGTATATTTTGCATGTTACAAAGTACTTTTTTCTGTCAGAATTAAAATTAATCCCAAGAGTAAATCCAATTTGGTTAAGTCATGAATGCTCATTGTTTTCAGTTCATCTAGTATTTCCCATCTTGGCCTCAATCATAGCCATTATAAAATTTTCCCAATCTATAGCTGTGTGCTGGACAATCACCTTTTAAAATTACCAAAGAATAAAAACACCATGTCCAAATAACTGCATACGTAGTACGAGTAGTAATGCTGCAACGCTGTTGATGGCCGATCTGTTGCCATTCACTCTGATACAAAGACTGTAAATTTCATTGTAGCTTAATTTGACTTTAAACATGTAATGGGGGAGGGGCGTCAGTCTAGGCGATATCTTCCAGTTTGAAAGTCAGCTCAGCAAAAGGGGAAGGGTACTTTCAAGAGGAACACGCGTGTGGCAACGTGAGTGAAGGCCGCGCCTGGTTAGACACGTAAAAGAAGCTAAGAACCCTTGGTACCTGAGGGCGGGAGAGGAGGGGTGGCCAGCGAAGGGATCAGTTTCTCCGAGTCCCTAGAAGAGTCCTAAAGGATGTGAACTATGTAGTCAGTGAGTTGGTCTAACCGGTTCTCCCTGCGGCCCACAAACACCTCCCAGTTACCACAGCTCCCCTTCGCTCCTCCTCCCCATCTCCCTGTCTCTTTCGCCCTCTCTGAATAACGCAAGAGGAGGAATCCAAACCAGGGTCAATAGCCCCGTTGCCACCTTACAGGACGCAGAAACCGGGCTGCCCCAGGGCGGAGAACTCAGATCCCCGCGCTGCCCAGCTGCTAAGCTCGCGTCGGGCTGGCGCCGGAAGTACCGCGCCGGGCGTCAGCTCCCGGGGAGAGCTCCGCGCGCCGCTCCGCGCGCCCCTGGGGGTCTGCGCGTCCCTGCGCGCCCGCGCGAGCCGGGAGCGAGCGCCTCCGCGGGCCGCCCGCTGGTTCCGGCGCGGAGCACACTGGGGGCGGCCAGGGCCGCGCGGAGGCCGCGTACTCGGCTGCCAACCCCCGACCCCCGGGCCCCCTCGGTCCTCGGCACCCCCGGCCCCGCCCCGCGCCCCCGGAGTCCGTGCTTTCGTTTCCCCGCGCCCTCTTCTCTCCGCCCACCGGGGGGCGGAGGCGCGCAGAGGCGGCGCCATGGCGTCGGCCGGACGCCCGTTGACCGGGTCGATGCTCGGGCGGCTCCGAGCGCAGTGGCAACCGCGGCGCGAGACCTGCGCGGGCGTCATGCTGACAGACCGCTGCTTTGCCCTGGAGCTCCCCGACTGCACTCTGGCGCACTTCAAGCTGGACCACGACGGCCCGGGCCGTCCTCCCGGAGGCGGCCCGCCTCCCCACCTGGCCTCGCTGCTGGGCTCCCCGGGACGCAGTTACTCCCTGTGCGTGCCCGTGGCGCCCGAGGCCGGCTGTGGGGCGCGCGTCCGGGCGGCCCGGCTGCACCAGCGGCTGCTGCGCCAGCTGCGCGGCGGAGCGTTTGCGCAGTGCCAGCTGCTGAGGCTGCTCGACTACCGCCCCGGCGGCCAGCCCGGGAGCGCGCATCACGGCTTCCTGCTCCGCGACCCCCGGGACTGCCTGGAGACCAGGCGCGCCCTGCTCCGCCTGCTGGGAGCCTGCGAGGAGAGCCCGCGCCCGCACCTGGGGGAGTTTGAGAGCAGCCCGCAGGGCCAGCTGTGGCAGAGGCGTTGGGAGCCGGAGGATGGCGAGTGGCGGGAGGCGGGCAGCGCGCTAGTGAGGCCCATCCCGGAGCCCGAGCTCCACCCAGTTCTGCCGGACCTAACCTCCTCCGCGGTCTTCCCCAGCCGGGAAGCCGCCCAGGCAGTGTTGGAGGCGGTAAGCGTTTTGCCCCCTTCCTGTTTAGTATCTGGACCCTCCTTGACCCAGAACAGGGTGCCGACCCCGCGCTGGGTATCAAGGTCTGCGTAGCCTAGTTAGGGTACCCCCGCCCCATTGTGAGCATTTACTATATACCAGTTCTGTGTCGGTCGCTGTGGCTACAGTCAAGATATATAACTGAAGGGAAGTTGTCAACTTTT
This sequence comes from Tenrec ecaudatus, assembly GCF_050624435.1. NCBI lineage: Eukaryota > Metazoa > Chordata > Mammalia > Afrosoricida > Tenrecidae > Tenrec > Tenrec ecaudatus. The sequence continues at coordinate 166,638,694 of NC_134537.1, forward strand.
GGGAATGAGAAGTAGACGAACACTAAGAGGCTGTGATATCTGTTATTCGTACTGCAAATGCTACACAGCAGCAAAGAGCTGGACGCTTTGTGGAACACAATGACATCTCGGAAGTACTTTCATTTGCTGGTTAAGAGATTTGGCAGTGGTCGTGAACTGGGCAGATGTTGGGATTGGAAGAGATGTTGGGATTTGAAGAGATTCGGATTCACTGCTTACTGGCTGTGGACTTTGTGTAAATTCCCCAACTTCTCTTAAGCCCTCCTTCCCAGTTTACTTGTCAAATACCCACGAAGCAGTGTTGTCACACGCCTGCCGTTGAGGAAGCATCTGACACCCAGAAAGTGTGACATGAATGACATCCAGCTTGGGCTGGGTCTGGGAGCGCTTGGGGTTGCCCTCCATAAGGAAGCCCAGTGGATCTTAAGTTAATTTTACAAGAGTCCTGGACACATTAAGTTGGATCTCAACTCTAGCTTTTTTTTTTTTTAATCATTCTATTTGGGGCTGGGCTCTAGCTTTAAACTGCATCATACACTGCATCACAGTCATCAGGTTTTAAAAACAATCTTTACCTCAGTTTCCCTAATCTGGATACTGTGGATGATAGTAATAGTACCAAATTCCTGCTGTTGTCATTAGAATCAACAATGTGAATACTTGCAAAGCGCTCAGACTATTGCCTGCCTATTTAAGCACATCAATAATATCTCTGATGCTGTAAGTATGCAGGGAGGTAATTGTCTACTTTGAGTCTCAAGGCTCCTACAATTTGGGGGTTGTGATTTATATTCCTCAATGTCCCAAGGGGTCACGTTCTGGGGAGTCTAAGATGCAGACTGCTGTCTTGTGGAGTCTGTAGGATAGCCACAAAGGGCGGCTCAAGAGCCATATGTAGCCCTTCCAGTATTTGCATGTGGCTCTGAGTGAAATTGATCATTTTTAAAGGATATTATTCAGATAATGGTGATTTCATTTGTTTGAAAAGTCTATGACTTTCAAATAATTTAAAAATTGTTGTGAGGGACAGGATGGGTTCTTCTGCCTGAAAAGTTTGATGTTTACGTTTGTGAATCACTGCTCCCAGCTGGGCCTTGTGTGCAGTTCCAATGTTTCCAGCTTGGGCCACACTACAGGTCTGTGTGCTCATGTGGCCTGCCTCAGCAGGGATGCAGACTGAGTGTTCCGGATGAAGTTGCTTCCTCAGCTTCAGCTGGTAATACAAAGTGGAATTACTTGTCTGTCATGCCTTTATTCGTAGAAGACAATCCTGCCAAGTGACTTAGACATGGCTTTGAATCGTCATCACTGTTGATGGATAGATTTGTTTTACAGTGCACATCCTTTATTCCTGAAGCCCAAGTGGTGCTTGACCTGGTCAACCAATGCCCAAAGCAGGTTCAGAAGGGGAAGTTCCCAGTCATTGTCATAGAAGGCCTGGACGCCACTGGTAAGAGAGCACATTATTACATTACAGGCAACAATATGAACTGGTCATTTATAAAAATATATCATGTATGAAGCAGAGAAAGCATGATAGACCTTTGCAAGACCAACAACTCCTTTTATAAAGAATAGTGTCACTGGTATAGACTTCACATATCATACAATTGAATCATTCAGTCTTATTAAGAAAAGTTGTGCAATTGTCACCACTATCAATCTCAGAAATTTTCTTCTCATACGAATTGTTGTTAGCTCCCATTCCCCTCGCCCTCCCCCCCCACTCCCCGCCACCACCCACCATCCTTGTGTGCCATGCCATAGATCAGTGGTTTTCAACCTTCCTAATGCCGAGACCACTTTAATACAGTTCCTCATGTTGTGGTCACCCCAACCATAAAATTATTTTCGTTGCTATGTCATCACTGTAATGTCGCGACCCACAGTTTGAGAACTGCTGCCCTAGATAATTATTAGTCCAGTTATTATCCCTTCAGATTTACCTATCCTGGATTTCGTATAAAGAAATCATACAAAATACTAACAGGAAGTGTGGGGGATTAGACCAGCTATCCGGCATCAAGCTGGGTCCGAAATGAGGCATGCGGATGAAAGGAAAAGAAAGAGATATGTACAAAGTATGGGATTGGGAGGACAACAATCTGATGGACTGAAGGATGGAGTATGTTCGAAGCTTGGTTTTTATACTCTTCTTACAAGGAATTGATTACAAAACAAACATCAAAGAACTTAAAAAAACATTCTTAAACTCTTATCTATGCAAATATTACTTAACTAGTCACACTTTCTTAACATTTGAATAATAAAAGCACTATGTTCTAAGAATCACACGGATATGCAAGATTCAAAAGAATCTTAAAGAGACCGTAAATAACTGAGTTATCTTTCAATGTTTTTAGCAGCAAGGTCACAAATAACAGTCATTTTGCAATGCTTTTGTCTGCAAAGACACAGAGGCACTGGGGACTAATTGGTCACCCATTAGTAAACACCTTGATCAGCCAATGCCTCCTACAAGGAAGCAAACAACAATGACTAGCTGAAACAGGAAAATCTCAAAAAAAGAGAACACAGAAAATATTAAAAGTTGAAATGACTTTAAAATGTTTCAAAAGGACAATCAGATGACAAGATATTATCTTTTAACCTATTTTGCCATAATCAACTTATACAGTGTTCTCTGCCTGATAAAGCTGTTTGAATCTTTAATGGAGGGTTAATCCATGGGTGGACCTAGAAAATTTAATTTGGGCTTTCACTATCATCCACAGCCTTCTGCAAACTTAGTGTTCAGAATTTAAGCTCTGATACCATTCCCTCTTTCAGTTTGGGGTTTTATTATTTGCAATCCTTGAATCATACGGGCTGGTGTGCTTCTTCCATAATGGACTAGGGGCAATGACTTCTTCATTACAAATGTCTTTTTCAAAACACAAAGGGTGACATGATCATATGTACATATACAATATATGTGTTTATATGTACTATATGCATATGTAATCATATATCTATCATCAAGTACATACACCTATTCAGATATAAAAAGTCATGGAGTAGTGACCATATACAGCTAGAATCTTCATTAAAAGTGCGGTTGCCTAGACTTTGTCTCCTCTTCTTTGGACATGTTATTAGAAGGGAAGGATCCCTGGAGAAGGTTTCCCCGTGGTATCCTCCTCGGTAGAAGGTCAGCAGAAAAAGAAGCCACTTAATGAGATGGGTTAACACTCACTCACTGCCATGGAGTCAATGCTGACTCATAGTGAGCCATTTTGGGATTTCCCAGACTCTTTCCAGGAATAGAAAGCCCAGTCTTTCTCCCTTTAGAACTGTCCGCCACTTGGATCACAGCCCAACAGGTAACCACGACATTACCAGGTGTGGCTCCAAATCTAGGCTCAGAGCACAACACTGTGAGGACAGTGCAAGACGAGGCAGGGTTTTATTCTGTTGTACATAGGGGCTATGTGAGTTAGAACTGGCTCAATAAGACTGAACTATTGATAGAACACTGGAAAGAATAAGGTTCTTGACTCCAGCTCTCATGTAGCTATGTTTGAATTATGGTTTCAGTTTCTATTATTGTGACCAGTTTAGTAAATTTGTCTAATTCTCCAAAGTTTACTGTCTTCTTCTGTAAGATAATTTTATAGTGTTATTATGAAAACTGGAAGCATGCTATGTATTTTCTAAAAATACACACTGAGCAATAACTGAAAGTATCTGTTTTTGAGACATTCTAGAAAAATAAAAGGAATAAGTAGTTGATAATAAAGTGTTCAGTGTGAGACAGGAAAGAAATGCCTAGCCTCAGACAAGGGGAAGAATGGTGTCTCTCTGGGAACTGCCCTCGCGTCACTACCCTCCTGTGCTGCAGATGTCAGCAAAGGAGGATAAGATGCATCCTGGCAACTGCGTCACCTGGGGATATATAGAGAGAAGTAGGAAATTGAGGCAAAGCTGCAACCTAAACTTTGAGGAAGGACCTGAAACCCAAACCCAAATACTGAAAGCCATGCCCAAAGAGCAGGATGGAGTGATAGAATTGGAATGCGGGTGGGGTGGGGCAGGGAATGAGATATGGAACCCAAGTGTGAAGAACTAAGTAGGGGAAGGGACACGGAAAGGCATTGCTTCAATGAAGATGCTATGGTTGAGAACATCCTGAAGACTCATTGCATATAGGTAGAATAGGAGAGAATATCCGTGGTGGGTGGGAGAAGCTAATTAGGGAACATGAAGCCAACTTCATAATAGGGGGCCCTGGAACTACAGATTCCACTTTATCTTTACTTCATTTTTTTTCCTTCAAACTATTGTAATATCACAAAGAAGAAACCTAGAATTATATGGTTTTAGATCATCTTATGAAGTGTTGTATTACTATTCAGTCAACTCTCAATGTACTGGCTGAAAGAGTGCCTGTGTGCTGTGTTATTATTAACTTTGGGCATGACTGATATATCCACCATCTTATACATGATCTGTAGGTAAAACCACAGTGACCCAGTCTGTTTCGGATTCACTGAAGGCTGTCCTCTTAAAGTCACCACCACCTTCTGTTGCCCATTGGAGAGAAATCTTTGATGATGAACCAACTATCATAAGAAGAGCATTTTACTCTTTGGGCAATTACATTGTGGCTTCCGAAATAGCTAAAAAATCCACCCAATCTCCTGTGATTGTTGATAGGTAAGTGTAAGGACATTTTGAATTTGGTATTTTATTTCCTATACTTATTGTATGTTTTGCTATATAGATAAGTGTACAATATATAATTATGTTCATTAAGTTAAACTGCATTATAGTAGGAAGGCTTTTGATATTTTAATTAGCTATAGAATTGCCTGGTATTTTCTTAGTAGCAGTTCCTACATTGTCATAATCCACAGAACAATCAGTAGACAATAAATGCTGTTCCGAGTATACTCATCAGAAATACTAGGAGACTTAAAGCATTTATGGAAAATGTCATTATCTTACCATACCAGATTTCCACGAACTTTTTGAACCTTCCTCATACAGGCCTTCTCAAAAACCCAGACTCACTGCCGTCGCATGAATTCTGAGTCATGCGGGACAGAGTCGGGCAGACTAGAACTGACCCAGTGGGTTTCCGAGACTAATTCTTTATGGGAACAGGAAGTATCATCTTTCTCTGGGTGAAGCAGCATGTACTTTCGAACTACTAAACCTGGTGGATAAACAACCCAGTTCATAACCCACTATACCACCAGTGCTCTGAGCTAGAAATAGCATGTCAAGGATATTAACCAAAGTCCTTTTGCTTCACTAAAATGTACTGTCTTTTACTTGTTTTATTCAACAATGTTTACTGGACATCTTCTAAATAACAAAGCAGTCAGTAATTCAGTGAAGTCTGTGGTAAATGAGCCGCCACCACCACCCCATCCCTTATGCTTGGTTTTCATGGAGCAAAGTATAGCAATGAAAGAATAGATAATAAATAACTTTTAACAATCAAATTTTTGAGAATAAGTATTTTGAAGAGAGTAGATTAAGGTAATGTAATAGAGAATGACTGAAATCCTAGAGCTTTTGTTTATAAAGGCTGTTCTGAGAAGAGGCCATTGACTGCACAAGAACACATCAAGTGGAATCTGAAATACGTGAGAACTAGGAACCGGGAAGCATGACAAGTGAAAGCAGCAGCAAGAACAAAGAGTAAAGGTAGCGCAGAGGCCTGGTTTCTCCTGAAAAATGGGCAATGGGCCAAATAAGGTTGAGAACTTAGTCTTATTTGGCTTACCACCCACTTTTTCAGAAAAACAAACAAAGGAAATTCTCAGCACCATACCAAGGAATTAAAAACTTATGTACTGCAGCCCACAATCAAGTACACCCTGCTCGTTCCAGCACCTGCCTGCCCCCAGGGGCAGTATTCCCTCTGGGGCATACTGATCTAGAGCTGGTGCTGGTAGAGATACTACTGAGTCAGTTCTGATTCACAGTGACCCTGTGCATGACAACAAAACACTGCCTGGTCCTGCACCATCCTCACAATTGTTCCCATATCTGAGCCCATTGTTGCAGCCATTGTGTCCCTCCATCTTGTCTAGGAGGTAGAGACAAATTAACAGACTCTAGTAATAGTACAAAGGCAGTGTATTTGGACACATGAGTAAGTGAAGGCATTGATTCTCAACAAAGGACAAGAAGGAAGCAGCAGATAGCTCATATGAGATCACCTAGGCCATGGTGAAGTATGTTTTAATCTCCATTCCCTAGAACTCCTTTGGAGGATTCAAAATAGTGAGAAGACATAAACTGATGTAGATTTTTTAAGTTGCATATATAAGAAATTGTTTCTAAAAATGTGAACACTGAAGATCAAAGGAAATGGCACGCACATACTAAACACACAACCCATCCAGAACATAAACAGTCGCCGCAGTTGTCCATTTTTCTCTCATCATGGTGGTAAAATCTAATGAACTCTTTCATACTATCCACATTTGGACATGAAGTGGAGTAGTAGGGCCCTCACTAGTGCTCCTGGAGCTGCTTGCTGACACAGACTCCTGGTAAACAATTTGGAAATGCACCATTGTCCCATACAATGAATATGGGCATGCCACATGCCCTTCAGCTGTGCACGGGGAAGGAAAATGAAATTCCATCTCAGTGTCGCTCAAGGCAGATTTCTCTGAGGCAGAGGTCAGACATGCCCCACACTACCAACTGCCCTTCCTGTAGCTCTCAACTTTTTACCTGTGTTCGTTAATTATTTCAGTGGACACACAGAACTCACGGATATTATAGGTTTCATTGACAAAGTTAATAGGTTACAAATGATCATAATTCAGTTATTCAGACAGAGCAGCCATGCCTGCAGGCAAGCCTCTGGTCTTCGGCCTCTCATTCTCACCGCCCTTGGTCTCCGCTCCTGCAGCAGAATCAAGCCATAGAATAGCGAAATCAAAGTGAAGAAATGATGACATGAAAGAGCTGACTGGAAGTTTGAAAGGTGGCTTGAACAGGCAAAATAGAGTATTACAATAAAATGCGAAAGTATTTTGAGTTTTAAAACCATTAAAAAATTCAAGCCTTGAATTGTCATATTGAAGGATTCCATGGGGAACATAATGGATGATGCCAGAAGCAAAAGAACAAGATGAAAATAATGTACTATCACTGTGCAGAAAAACAAAACAAAACCCTAGTGAGCATCTTACCATTTCAAGAGATAGCATATGCTCAAAACTTGGTGGTATTGAAGAAAGAAAGCCTAGCTGCATTGATGGCATTAGTGAAAAATAAGGTTTCGGGAACTGATAGAATACCAATTGAAATGTTTCAACAAACTGAAGAAGCAATCAAACAAATAATTTCCAAGAAATCTGGAAGATAGATACCTGGCCACTTGACTGGAAGACATTATATTTGTGCTGGTTCCAAAGCAAAGTAACCCAATAGAATGAGGAAACTGTTTAATGATATTGGTACCCCATGCAAGAAAAATGTTGCTGACAGTAATTCAACATTGGTTGTGTCAGTACATCAACAGGGAGCTGCCAAACATTAAAGCCATATTCAGAGGAGGACATGGAATGGGGATACTATTGCTGACTTCATATGGATCTTGGCTCAAAGCTGAGATTACTAGATACATATTTACTTGTGTTTCATGGAGTATACCAAATGGTGTATGATTCATAACAAACAATGGCTAATATTCAGAATAATAAGTCCATAACACTTCCTTCTGCTTCTGCATAACCTTTACATGGATCAAGAGGCAGTCATCCAGGCAGAACAAGGGAATACTTTACGGTTTAAGATCAGGAAAAGGTGTGCATCTACTTGTGTCCTTTTACCATATTTGCTCACACTGTAAGCTATGAAAGTGACCAGAGAAACGATTATATAAAGAACGATGGATTGGATTAGAGCATGGCATATTAACAACCTAGAGAATGAAAATGGAATAACTTTGTGTGGGGGAAAGTCCAACCCCCACAACTAATCACGGGTTCTATAGGCTCAATTGTACGATTAAATATATAAATAAAAAAGTCATAGCATGAGAAATATAGGAGAGATTGAAATAATGGAGTCAGACACATTTTATGGTAGCATGCTCACCTAAGCCTGGCTTAGTGGTCCCCCTGGAGATGGGAGACAGGAGGGCAAGAGAGTGGGGGAGGGGAAGGGAACAGGGGAGTGAGGACCTGGGAAGAGGAAAGGAAGAGCCAAAACCAAGGGGGATCTTTACTGCTAACCAGGCTTATATATCTTTGGGGGCATGCAAGCCCACTAATTACAGGTAAAGACATATGTCACAGGAAGGGATTACACTATAGGTTATACAGCAATGGAGAGGGGGACATTCTAGGGATATATACAATAGGAAGAGGAGGGATTGGGGGTGTACATGTGACAAGATGGGTGGATGCTAGATTTAGGATGGTAGCCTAACTTTGGATGTCACTGAGCAGGTTTGACCTGTTCTCTGGATCTCCATAGAAACCATTATCAGTAGGGTGTAAACCCCACTTACAGGGACCAAGCCTTTAGGAAGAAGTAACCCATTGTCTTTCACAACAGAGAGTGGGCCCTACCTGTGGTGGGCACAGACAGTTGTCTGGCAATGGAGTGCCTTCAGGAGGGATGTCTCTAAGCATCTGACCTCCCACCATATGCTGGCAAATAGCCTCTAATGTTTGGCATATCTTTGGGGGAGACCAAGCTGGGGAAGTATCTTTATAATCCCACAACTTTGCTTGCAGAAACTGAGGGTGACTTGAAGTAGTTGCTGATGAAGAGCAAGGACTGCAGTCTTAAGTATGCATTGCAACTCAGTGAACCAAAATCTTCACAACTTGCCAGTAGGCAACATGATAAACAGAGAAAAACATTGAAGTTGTTGATTATTTCATTGTGCTTGGTTATACAATCAACATTCATGGAAGCAGGAGTCAAAAAATTAAGACATAAGAACAACCTTTTGTATATGAAACAAGAGTCCTGGTGGTGTAGTGGTTAAGTGTTGGACTGTTAAGTGTAAGGTCAGCAGTTCAAAACCACTGGCTGCTCTGTGAGATAAAGGTGGGACTTTCTACTCCCATAAAGAGTTACAGTCTCAGAAACCCACAGGGACAGTTCTACCCATTCCTATAATGTCACACTGACTTTTTTTTTATGTAATAGTCTGCTTGTAAATTAATTTTATCTTTGAGTCAATGAAATTTGCAGGCTTAGTAAATTTGAGATAGAGATTGGCATTATACTTGTGAGTCTATATAGATTTGGCAGAGGATAGGTGTATGTCTTTCTGCTGCGAGCCCATCCATTAATGTGGTGAAGCATACACATAGGACTACTTCTTAGACATAACCAAAGCCCTTGAGCAGATGGTTGCTGGGCCTGGAGGATCAGATTCATAGTTATGGGGACACTAAATTCCATTGACCTAACATAGTTCACAGAGATCATCTCCATCCTACTTGAATATGAACTGAAGTAATACATGCCTATAATTTAAATCATTGTGATGGATAGCAAATGAGTTGCTCCTTTTTTTATGCTGAAAAAGCCCCCCTAGACTTATACTCAAGTGAAGGTCCCCACTTACTTGTTCTCCGGTGCAGTGCTGGTGTTCTCTGGTCTCTCACGCTCATCTGCAGGCACCTACAGGTGGTCTGATGACTGCTGATATCACTGCTCTGCTCTTCTCTTATCTTCTCCTGCACACTGGTAGCCTCTGTGTTGTCCATGCCATACTGGGCAAGAACCTGCCTGCTTCTGTGTGCTGGTACCTGAGGCACACCACATCCTTGTCAGATGAATGTCGATGCTGTCCCTCTTCTCCCCCTTGTCTCCAGGGCTGTGACCAATGATGTAGCCTTTCCAGTCTTACCTGTGCTTGGTCATGCTCCGTTGCTCTGCCCAAGCATTGCTGAATACAAGTACCGGTCTATCTCTGGTCTTGGTTATACAGTACATTTACTTACTTAGTCTGCTCTATTTTGTTTCTTATTTTCTTATTAACCTTGTGTTAGTATGGGTACTTTAGGGAAACTAAGCCACAGAAACTCATGTATGACAGTTTTATATAAAGGCTAAGTGCACATCAAGAAAATGTCCCAACCCAGTGTTGCCCAAGCCCACAAGTCCAACATTGACCCATATGTCTAACACCAATCAACAAAGTCCTCCCCAATCTCACAAAACACACATAATGATGCTGACTGCAGGAGGAAAGCCACATCAGTGAACATGTAAGCATCTCAGCACTGGCAGACGTCTCCATACGGCTGCTCCAGCACCCAGGGCTGCATCAGGGTAGGTCTATGTAGCTTCTCCTTGGGGATGTCTTGCAGGAAGTCAGCTTTGCAAGGTGAAGCAGGGAACTGCTAAGGCAGCTGCACCCTCGTGCAACCATGACAAAGCAAGAGACGCGAGAAAGGCGAGGCTCACCAAGCCATTTATCCCTCTGCCCTTCAATTAACCCCACATGTGTTCATCAGCCAGGTTGGCAGAATAAACTACCTGAAACCCCTATCTGGACCCAGTGTTGACTATGCTTGCATGGAGCAGCATGTGTCAGGGCTCATAATATACACGCTGCGTTGTGTATGTACTGTGTTACTGCATGTGTTGCATTAGCACTTCCCATATATATATATATATATGGTAATACTGCACATGCAGTAACACAGCGCATGCGGTAACACGGTGCATACAAAACTCAGCGTGTATATTATGAGCCCTAACACAGGCTCCTCTGTGTCATGTCATCACATTCTGGAATATCATCAGCCTGCATTATTTGGCTCAAACTTTACAAGCTGCGTTGTATACGTGGGGCAAGGCAGCATATGTAGTAACATAGCGTGTGTAGTTATTGTTGACACCATAGTGTTTTTGTTGACCCTCTTTTCCACTTGCAGAGCTAGTTTACTGTTTTTACTGGAAATAAATATTCAAAACCACTTAACCTACTAATGCCTCAATTAATGTTATTTTATTGGTATCTGTTTTTATTTTGTAATTTACCAGTAGCTGCTGCATTTCCCACCCTAGGCTTATACTCTAGTCAATAAGTTTTCTGTTTATTTGTAGTAAAATTATGTGCCCTTATACTCAGGTTGGCTGATACTCATATATATACAGTAAATATAAAGGACTAAGCTGTGTGTAATGTGTCCTTAGGTTGCATTTGATATGAAAGTTTGTCTTATGGCAAGGTTGGAAAGAAGAGTGAAAAGAGTCTGCAATTGATGGCCTAAGGGTCTGGTTATTTAAAAAGAGCCAGCAGTATTGTCAATGGGAGAATTCCAACTATGGAATACAGGACCCTAGTTTGTGCTTGACTTTTCTTCTTTGTCTCTGTGAATTGTCTGCAATTTAGTTGTTTAAAAGATACCAGATCACCTTGTCAGACAAAAAGACCAGCTATTTGTTGTCTGTGTGGTTTTTGTTCATGTTTAAAGATTTAAATGAAATCCATTTTATACAACACTATCACTTGACTGAACAGTAAGGGAGACAGAAATATTGGATGGTGATTATGGTTAAGATTGGCAACTTAATCAACCCCATTGATTTTTTTTGGGGGGGAATCTATTTTCACAGATAGTTTTTCTGGATAGAAAAGACTTTTTAAATTAAAAGAATATCAGCCTTTGTACCAAGTAATTCCTTGAAAATTGAGCATGCGCAAAATGCAATGCAATTTGTAGTTTGGGTATCAACAAATAGAAACCCTGGATGCAGTGATTAACTTCTAGAAGACAAGTCTCTTATAGGGAAGGTGAGAATATTAGTTTACAAATGAAACTGAGAAAACCAAACCCATTGCTATTTAGTCAAATCTAACTCAGAGCAACCCTGTAGCACTGAGTAGAACTACCCTGTAGGGTTTCCAAGCTGAACTCTTTGTGGAAGTACTGCCTCCTTTTTTTCCTGTGGAGTGGCTGGTGGGTTTGAACCTCCGTTTTCATTTAGTAGCTTGGTTCTTCACTGGTGTGCCACCCATTTTAAGAGATAAGAATGAGATAAGTTAGACATAGGAAAGTGTCTAGGGAGAGTTCAAAGCAGCAAAAAACTACAGCGGCCTAAAACTCTGAGAGCTGAGTTTTAGAGGTGGGAGTGGGGTAAGGACTTTGAGGGATGGTTGATATTAGGATAAATAAATGCCCAACCTAATCTTCACTTTTCTATGTCTTAGTACTGTTGGTACTGTGCTGCCATTGTTTGCTATAATCCATATGTAGTTATAACATACGTTCTGTAAGAATGGTAGAATGCTTTAGACTGGAGTCTTTTAAATATATGTCTACTTTTGCAGTAAGTATGGAAGGAAAAAAAAAGCCTTAAGATTTCCATTTTCCACATGAGAAAATTGAGACTATCTTGGGTTAATTGACTTTCCTATGTTCAGAAAGCACATAGATCACAAGCTCATATATTTTTTAAATAGTTTCGTTGGCACGGACTTCTTCCTCTTATTTGTTGTTAGTGCTCCATTTTCCCCCAAACCTCCCCTGCTGTGACGCTAGGCAATCAATTAATTAATTAGTTGTCTCTAGTTCCACAACTTCTACATGTCTAATTCAGTGTCACTGATTAGACTCTTCATGCTGTACCTTTTTCCATATTATTCTACCACCATTGACATAAACTCAGTGGCCCTACTCAACAACCCTTTCCCCTTCACCTATGCTAACCATTGGTCAAGTTTGGTTTATTTTTATTTTCATGGTTTTCTTGATATACTATTCACATATCACATACTTCCATGGTTAAATTACTTTGAAAATCATTCTGTAACCACAATAAATTCTAGTGCTCCTTCCCCTCTCCCACATTCATTGCTTGACCCCAAATCCCTCTCAACCCCCACATCTCCCACCCACCACCCCTCTATCCCCTATAAAGCATTGCATCATTTATTTTCTGTACACATCTACTCCTTCTGTGCTTTCACAAGCTGGGAAACCCAACAGAAACAATAAATAAGAAAAACAAAATAAAGTGTTAAGGATAAAATAATAATGATAAAAAGATAAAAACACAAATAATGAGTAAGAAAGAAAAGACCATCAATATTTTAAAAGCCAGGGAAGATATTTCTGTCCTGGATCGAGGAAGAAATACTTGCACTTAGAACAATTTCAGGTTCGGTCAAGAGGGAGGTCAACTGACAAAGTTTCAAGTTCATTCCAGCATAATCCAGATGGCAGTGATCCCTGTCTGAGAGTAAGGCTGTTAGACACCCTTGCCTGTGGCCAGTGGGGATCTGCTAGAGGCTTCATCTGACTAGATACTATGCAATGGGTTTGGGCTCCCACTGCCCTCCATAATGTTCTACAAATTGTGTCTTCACAATCTGATCTCTGGTACTTTCGTCATGTTTATATTTTGTTATTGTTGTCTTTGTGTCACACAAGCTGGTGTGCTTCTTCCATGTGGACTTAGTTGACTCCTCACTCAGATGGCTGCTTGTTTGAATGCAAGCCATTAAGACCCCAGACACTATCCGATGGATAGCCGGCACCATCTGCTTTCTTCATATTTGCTGTAGTGCCCATACTTCAATGATCATTTCATCACATCTTTTTATTTTTTTATACAACCAAACTTCAACCAAAGCCAAATATAAAATATACAATTTTATATTTTTCTTTTTATTCTCCAAAAACATTTCTTAAAAGAGCCAACCATAAGAATTACTGATTTTGCTTAGGAGGACTTTCATGGGGACCCCGATAACATGTAAGACCTGAAACCAAGCATAACTAAATGACCGAATTGTTGGACAGGACAAAGGACCTTGTAATCCAAGGTTCCCCGGATTTAAATTTCATTGGCGAGTTCAACTTGGAAACAATTTAAGAAGTGTCACAGACTTGCCAAGACAGAACATTAAAAACAAATGACCGACTGAACAAAGCTGTCATCGCTTGATAGAGGAGAGCATGTTGCAAAGCAAAAATTATAAGGCATCATCTCACATTAAGTTATAGTTTTATCTGAAACAACGTAAACAAAGCCCAGTGTATCAGCATTGTTCGTCTTGTGATTAGCTTTGGGCTGCTAATCACAAGGTCAGCAGTTTAAAACCACCATTTCTCCATGGGAGAAAGATAGACTTTCTGCTCCTATAAAGAGGCACGGTCTCAGAAACCCACAGGAGGATTTCTAGCTCGTCCTACTGGGCTGCTGTGAGTTGGCATTGGCCCGAGGGCCATGCATTTGGTCTGGTTTTGTTCTATACGTCAGAAAGCTTCCTCAGAGCCAGCCCTGCTTGCAGTGTTGTCAGCAGCCGGCGGTCTTCAGGTGCTGCTTGACATTTCTCATTCTGCCCTTTCTTCTCCTGCCAGGTACTGGCACAGCACAGCCACTTATGCCCTCGCCACTGAGATCAGTGGTGGTCTCCAGTACCTACCCCCAGCCCATCATCATCTATACCAGTGGCCAAAGGACCTGCTCAAACCAGACCTTGTCTTGCTACTCACTGTGAGTCCTGAGGAGAGAGTGCAGAGAATTGCAGGCCGGGGACTGGAGAAGACCAGAGAGGAAGCGGAACTTGAGGCGAACAAAGTGTTTCGTCAAAAGTAAGTGTCCATGATGCAATGCTGATGTAGGGTGTCATAGGCCAGGGTAGTAAGTCGTGATTGGTACTGACTTTGGGAGTCATAAGAAAACAATATTTTTCATATCCTGGAGGTCACGTCCTCTGAACTATTTTTGTTTCTTCAATTAGGATTACTACCAAAGGGTTCATGCTACCCCACTTCCAAACCCACTGCCATAGAGTTGATTCCAATTCATAATATCTCTATAGGGTTTCTGAGATGGTAAGTCTTTATGGGAATGTACGGTCTTATCTTTCTCCCAAGGAGCACTTGATGGGTTTGAACTGCCAGCCTTATGGTTAGTAGCCTAATGTCTATCCCACAGTGCCAGAGAGTTACAGCCTTGTTATTGTTAAGTGATAGAATATTTTATTGGTTTCCAGTCTCTTTTAAGGTCTTGTTGCCAGTCTTAGATGTGCCAGGAACAGTATAAAACCCATGTAAGACACTGAATGTCCCTTCATCTCAGTTTTCCTGACTCGAAAACAATGTGCATTGTGTCATGTGTATCAAACACATACTAGCTTTGACCTCTTTAGGAAGTTGCTGGTGCTAAGTATTTTACTTATGCTCTTCTGTGTTTGACAGTATACAAGATGGAAGCTCCGATAACTCAATAATTAATCTAAATTATTCCCACCTATTTTCCAGGGTAGAATTGTCCTATCAGCACATGGAGAACCCTGGATGTCACTTGGTCGATGCCAGCGCCTGTAGAGAAAAGGTCCTCCAGACCGTTTTAAGCCTAATCAGAAATAACTAATCAGTTGTAGTCACCCCTGGAAGGTGGCATGTCTTACTAGATGAGACGTTCACATCTAAACCCACAAATTGTTACACAGCTTTCCAAGATTCCATGTGCAAAGGCATGTGTGGGGCAGAAAATTGGAAATCAGCTATTTTAATTTTACCTAAACCATTGTACCCTCTTCTGACCGTTGGAGGCATTGAGTTTGAGATAGGCCGTGTCCTTGTGAGGCAGTGGCGGGGGCTGGTGGTAGTGGTGGTGTTTAAACTTGTTCTTGGAGCATTTTGTAACTTCATCACTACCCTGGAAGATTTATCTTATTTATAAAACATTGTGTGTCGGGGAAGATCTTCCAATTCAACCGGAAGCCGCTCTACTCTCTTTTGTTTCCACATCCATGTTGCCTTCTGTCAAGTATGTTTACACTTTGTTGTTGCGGGCAATGTAGACTTGAATAAAGAAATGTCAAACACAAAATCCTGTACATACAGACATATCAGCTTTTTTGAATTGTATTTTGTTTATTTCTATTCCTTCCCTTTCGTCTCTAAATATCTCTCTGAATATAATGAATGTTTTGTACTGAACTGAATGTATTTAGCTTAACTAATCCAGCAATATATTTATATTGATGTTTATCTTTTTCCTCAGAGTAGAGATGATGATTCACTAATTAAAATTGAAGCCAAGAAGCTAAACTCGATGTTTGTTTTGTTTTTTGTACACACATTTAATTTTTCTTGGTAAGTAAATACAATGAATCCTGTAAAGTTCTCTATCAGTAAATTTTCTTTTACTTTCCTTTCAATGTGTCTACATTTTTTTTAAAGTAAAGGGTGAGCCATAATAGTTTCATGACCCTGGGTGAGTCATTTAGCATTGATAGATTATGGTATTTGAACTAAAAAGTGTTAATGATTCCTTATTTGTCTTAAAGAGTCGGCTGAGCAAGCTGATTTGTTAAGCTCCCTCACAGTTTTCGGATGCATAAATCTATAAAGACTTTTTATCCTGACAGCATTTCTTGACAAGAATTCCCCCAAATTAATTACACTTAAAACTTTGTCAGACTTATCATTTAGAATTTTAATTTATAAACTTGGGTGTTAATACCTTGCAAACTGTTTTTTAACCGACTAGTTAATTCACACATACCTATTTATAAGTACATATGTAATTTGTTTCAGTTGAAATTATTTTGAAAGTTGGTAAATATTGATCAGGTTCTGTAACACATAACATCCAGTTTTGTTGACTTTGTTTATTCCATTTCTCCTTGAGAATGTTAACCCATTTTTGCTTGGATAAATGAAAATGGCCTCATGAACCATTCATCACCCTCCTTAGGTGCACTCTTTAAGAAGAGACCTCAGATTGGTTTGCGTTCACTCCTTCAAGAGGGGGTTCAAGAGAGAAGATGATACACAACATTGAGACAAGGCTGGGACAAACCCACATGCTCTCCACAGGAATGAGAGGAGAACCTTATTGGAAAATCACGTTAAGACCAGGGGAGGGGAGCATCTACATTTCAGAGGAGGCACTGATAGTTCTGTTGGTGGGTCTGGTGGTAAAACGGGGAGGAGCAACCTCACATGGGAAGGGATGCTAAACACTAATAGTAGAGAACCTAAAGTAACCATAAACCAGATTTTATGTTCCTGGATAGACACTACAAATGTGTTTCTGCACCTTCTGTGACCCACACCATGGACTAAGAACCAGGTGACCTTATATGCAGGGCTTACAGGCAACATAGTATCCCCCAATGGCCACACCAGAAGAACTCAGTGTGGAAGCCCAGTTGAATGTCCTGAACCCAACTGAATATACTGAACCCTGCCTCAAAACTGCCTGTACCCTTGGACCTAAGACTGAAATTTTTAATACCTCAATGCTCCCTTTGCATTATTAAGACAGGCTTTAATCTCATATGTAAGGTTCTTCACCTGTAATGATTGAAACGAAAATTTCCCTTAGTGCCAAACTCCATGTTCAGTGTAAACAGCTCAGTCAATTAAGAAATCAATCTCTATAAAGCAAACGTTCATGGACTTTACCCACATAAACTCAGATGAAGAGTATCTTAAATAATAAGTAATTTGAAAAATGATCCATGTTAGCAATGTAATTGCCTTATACCACAGAGGGATGATTGACAATGTCTTTTGTTGGTTTCTTTGGGGGTTTTTTAATTAATTTTTTTCCTTTGGTGTGTTTTATTAATGGTTTGTTTATCTGCATTTTGTTCGGTTGGTTTTGTTTTTTGATGTTAGTCTTGTGGATTTTTAGTTTTGCCCTATGATGGCCAGAGTAAACCTGAGTTGTTCCTGTACAAGTGGATGTATTCTGGGCCCCCATTAATTCTAGCCAATCTAAGGACAGTTCTTATAACTTGGGACTGCTTGACGCACACCTTCAGGAAGTGATCATCGAAGAAAAGGGTGCTACAGCAAAGTGTGGTGATGCTGAACAGCTATCAATCAGAATAGTGTCCCCTCAAAAAGTCTTGTATTCAAATAAGCAACCTTCTAAGTGAAGGTTAGGGTTACATTTTAGAGGTTAGGGATTAGGGTAACGGTTACAGTTTAGGGTTCAGGTTCAGGGTTAGGGGTTAGTCAGCATCAGGGTTGTTAGGGTTAGGATCAGGGTCAGGATTGTTAGGGTCAGGGACTGAGGGTGAGGGTCTAGAGATTAGGGGTGAGGGCTACTCATAGAGTTAGGGCTAGGTTTTAGGGTTAGGGTTTCGAGTTAGGTAAGGGTTTAGAGGTTACAAGTAAGGGTCAGGATTAAAGGTCAAGGATAAGGGTGGGTCAGGGGTCAGGGTGTGGGTTAGGCTGTGGGTTAGGGCTAGGGGGTGGGTTTGGGTTGGAGTTAGGGTGTGGGTTAGGGTTAGGAAGTGGGTGAGGGTTAGGGAGTGGGTTAGGGTATGGGTGTGGATTAGGGTTAGTTTTAGGGCTGGGTTAGGGTTAGGGTGTGTGTTAGGGTGAGGGTGCAGGTTTAGGGGTTAGGGTCTAAGGTTTAGGGTTAGGGTATATTTAGGGTTAGGGTTTAGTATTTGAGTTTGAATTCAGGGTTAGGGTTTGGTCTAGAGTTCGGGATTGGTTTCAGGGTTAGGGGTTAGAGTTAGGGTCAGGGTGAGGGTTTTAGGGTTTTAGGGTCAGGTTCAGGGATTTAGGGTTAGGGTCAGTTTCAGGGTTTTAGGGTCAGGTTCAGGGTCAGAGTCGCAGGGTCAACATCAGGCTCAGGGTCTTAGAGTCAGGGATTTAGGGTCAGGGTTATGTTCAGGGTCAGAGTCTTAGGGTCAGTGTCTTGGGCTCAGGGTCAGAGTCACAGGGTCAGGGTTTTAGGGTCAGTTTCATGGTCAGAGTCTCAGTGTCAGCATCAGGGTCAGCGTCTTAGGGTCAGGTTCAGGGTCACAGTCTTAGGGTAAGCATCAGGCTCAGGTAAGCATGAACTTACTTGTGCTTCCTATATGCTTACTACTTTGGCGAACCCATTGGAAACAATTCACTACAGATTAATAAGCGAGCTCAAGTATGCCCATGCTGACCTTGCTGCCTGGATCATCCAACAAGTACCACTTCCCCTGTGAACTGGCAAAGTGCCAGCAAGAAAAACAGTTAGTTTGGGAGAGGCAGCTTCTCGGTCCAGGGAGGTTAGTGCTGAGAAAATGATATGAAACCTTTATTCCCCACTCCCAAAACCCTGTATCTGAGAACTTTTCAGAGAACAGAATCCCTTTGTAAATCTGATCAATTATATAGACTCAGCAGGAAAAGACACATAAACATATAAACCAACCTATAGAGTAGGCAGGCTCCTGAAAGCAGTCTCTAGAAGCCCCATGACTGGTTAAGTGGTGCCAGGAACCACAAGCAGCAATCAGGTCTTTCCTTCTTTGTAAGTCCCCATCTACAGTTCAAAGCAGTTCAGAGAATGTATTCAGTTGTACATTCATTCAACAAGTACCTCTTTGAGAACCTTCCAAGTGTCAGGCCCCATGCTGGGCCACGTAGTGAGGCAGAAAGAGGTGAATCAGACACAGGGCTCACTCCTGGATTCTCAGGGGTCAGTGGGGTGGGGTGGGAGACCAACAGACAGTGAATGTACAGAGAGGGAAGAGGGAGCAGAAAAGCTGGGGGGGGGAGCCTGGGGGGAAATGGGGACAGAAGGATTTCCCACAGTTCCCTCTCCCATAACAATCAGCGCCTACACTTCTCACTTCACAGGGAAATGGTTTAAAGAAACCAAGTGTTCTCTGAGGAGATGCTCCAAGCGCCACACATCAGAGCCTTCCTCAGCTTACCCAGCTTCCACCCCTACACCAGAGTGCTGTGGTGGCATCTCTCCCCCTCGGGCCCTAGGGGAGTGGCTGCAGGCTTCTCAGCTGCCCCTTGCCAATTCTATCTGGGCTTGCTCCAACTCCCAGGTCATCTTTTAAACAAGTAACCCAGCTCTTGCACAAAGGAGTGTCTTTGCTTCAGCCCTGTTCATTTTAGTAGTTGTTTTAACCGTTGAGGTAGTTAGTTTATTATGCCAAGCTGGCCAATAAACACGTGGGGTTAATTTAAGGGCAGAGGGATAAGTGGCTCAGAGAGCCTCGCCTTTCTAGTTCTCCGGTCTCTTGCTTTGTGGTGGTCGGACCAGGGTGTGGCTGCCTTAGCTAGTTCCCTCCTTCAGCGTGCAAGGCTTACTTCCTGTAAGATATCCCTGAGGAGAAGCCGCATGGACCTACCCCCATGCAGCCATGAATGCTTGAGCATCTGTGTGGAGACCCCTGCCAGTGCTGAGATGCTTACACACATCATTGACTCAGCTTTCCTCCTTCAGTCGGCATCATTGTGTGTGTTTTGTGAGATGGAGGAGGACTTTGTGGATTTACATGTTGGACATATGGGTTAATGTTGGACTTGTGGGCTTGGGCAGCACTGGATGGGGATGTTTTCTTGATGTGCACTTAACCTTTATATAAATCTCTCTTATCCATGAGTTTCTGTGGATTTGTTTCTCAGTACCCAGACTAACACAACCGTTGCTGTAGAAAAAAGAGTAACAAAAAGTAAGTAGCTTTAAGGAAGTTACAGATTTGGGGGGGGGGGGGAAAGCTGGTGCCCTGGTCCAGCTGGTGTCTATTCACTGGACTCAAAGATTAGACAGTGCTTGCTCTTATGTCTTCCTTGACTTCTTCCTTTTTGGGAGTCTCAGCCCCAAGCCTACTTACCTACTACTACCATTGCCAGTGAGTTTCTTCTGACTCCTGGGGACCCCATGCTTACCAGAGTAGAACTGGGTCCCCTAAAGTTTTCAGTGGCCCTTTTTTGGGTTGTAGATGGCCGGGCCTTTCTTCTTAGCCATCTCTGGGTGTGCTAGAATCCTTACTCTTTGAATTAGAATCTAGGCACATTAACTGCTTACACCACCCAGAGGCTTCAGCTCCAAGCCTGAACTTCAGCAGTCCTCATCTGGGTTGGAGGCTAGGCTGTGTCTACCTATTCCAACAGCTTCCCCAGATACCTCTGGCCACTTGCCCCTGCAACACCTCTCCAGCTTTGACTGCCCTTCCTGGATCAGTTCCTTTCCTCTCTGGCCCCAGAAGAGAACTCCCCAGCCTCAGTCGCTCATACCCTGCACTTCACCTCTCCTGCAGGTTCCTGGAAGGCCTACAATTACATGTGTGTGCCTGCTTCTTAGACTATTAGATGCTGTTTTAGAGCATAAGTCACAGTTTTCCAAAAAAAAAGGCAAAGCCTTTTAGATTTGCTAAGTAATAACAGCAAGACTTGATGGTGGTGTCTGTGTTAAACATAGACAGAAAGGATAGGAAGACCCAGAAATGCCTGATATTTGTAAGATTCTAACTATATACTCACAGGTGAAGCACTGGACATGAAACACCACAGCACAATACACACACACACACAACCAAATGAAAACATCCTGCCACGAATTGATTCTGACTCAGAGACCCTCTCCAGGGAGGTCAAGGCTGTAGATCTTTGCAGGAGTAGATAGCTTCAACTTTCTCCCTCAGAGTCTCTGGTGAGTTGGAACCAACTCTGCAGGCAGCAATGCCTAACACACAGCATCACCAAAACCAAACCAAACTCACTACCATCGGGTCGATGTCAACTCATAGCAATCCTCTAGGAAAAGGTAAATCTTCCCCCTGAAGGTTTATGAGACTATAATTCTTTATGGGAGTAGAAAACTTCATCTTTCTCTGGCAACACTGCTGGTGATTTCAAACTGCTGACCTTGTGGTTAGCAGCCCAATGCATACTACCCCACTAGGCCTCCAACAACATCACTAGAGCTCTTTAAATATACAAGAGACATTAAATATGCATGGAATGTCAATCCATAGGATGCAACAATTCTGGTGCCATATTTCTTGTGTCCAAAAAATACCCACCCTACCCCACCCCCAGCTCCATAGCTGCTCAGCTGGTTCATTGGTGAGTGACAGTGGCATCCAGGTATACTTGTCTGTGCATATCTCTGGGGTTAGTATTTGGCATTGATCAAAGGAAACTTCTATGTGTGGGTGCATTGCTCACACCTCAACTGCAGTACTTGTAACTGCCCCATCTGCAGGGAAGGCTGGCACCAACTAAGAACACACAAATATTAGTTTCTCAGGACTTAGCTCTTGTGCACCCTAAATGTGTTAACCTTCCCATCCTTTTTGCCCTTGCTTCTCCCTATGTACTTTGGTTTGATTTAAGCGGGCATGTAGCTTGAGCATTAAGTAGGGTTGGAGAATCTGTCTGTTCTATAGCCTCCCTCTGTCTCTTAATGCATGTGGCAGTTACATTGCATCACCACAGCCTAACTTATACTCATTGCCATAGAGCTGGTTCCTTCCTCCAAATTCGATTTGACTGGTGTGGCAGAGAAACTCAGTGTGGCTCCCATCTCAGCATGTATTGAGCCCCTATCTTCTTTCTTTCTCCTCCCCTCACTGCCTTCTTGACATCGACTTTCCCCCTGGTCCCCATAGTAACCTGGGGAATCTGGAGCCTTGGCTACCAAAGTCAACACAGGTCCTGTGTTCCAAAGTCAAAGATTGAGCCTCATCTCTGGAAGGAACACGCAATATGGCTCACTCTCCCAATTTGAGGTGATCTCTGATTACTATTGTTCCAGACGCATGGTGGTGATGGTGGCTTATTTTCCTCTGCTGGAAGTTCCTTGAAGGCAAGAACTATTCTTGCCTGCTATCACAGGGACTAAGACACTCTGTGACTATTGGATGGAGTTTGCATGGATTTGTCCATTTAGTCTAACCATTCAATCCTTTACATTGAATTCAGGACCAAGTCCTAACAGAGCTACCAAAATTCCTGTTAGATTTGTATCTCTTCATCTCCATTGCCATTACTCCCATCCTGGCCTAAATGACCCTAACTAGAAATTGTTCCTGCTAGGAATGTATTGCAACCTTCCCACTTTCTCTATAAGCTTCCTAATCTTTTCTCTGCACATCTGATTCAGTGATTTTAGATAGAGAAGAAGACAGAAAGAGAGACAGATGAAGGCAGATATAAAGCAAAGAAGGAGATCCAGGCACTAGATGGTAGAGGGAGTGGGTGTGAGAGGATGGTTTCAGACTTTTCTCCACTTTCCAAATCCTATGTGGGTAATGATTTCTCAGCTTCTAGGTCTCAGCTTAAATGTGCCTTACTCCAAGATTCCCCTTGACCCCACAAATCACATGAAGGCTATGGGACCAACACTCTCATGACAGCCGACATTTCTGTTTCATAACAACAACAAAAGTTTTCCACGCCTGAGTTAAAGTCTGTTTCCCACACTAGACTGTCAGCTCCTTCAGAGCAAGAACCTCCCAACTCTTAGTTCATCCATAGGAGGTGCAGGCAGCTACACTTGTTCAGAAAACACTTGATCTTAGCCAAAAGGCCGAGAAGCGATTACTTGTTCAGGAAACAAAGGGCGCTGGGCACTGAGGACACAGGGAAAAGAGATATGCATTCCTCTGCCCTTGAGGAGCTCAGGCTCCTACAGTAGCAGTTTCTGGCCTGTGTTTTCCAATTACAGGACTTCATGGGTGGTGAAATTAGCTTGGAAGATTGAAACCTGCATTTTAAAAACATACGACAGATTACAATAGAAAATAGTAAGACACAGACAATATCTGACTACATTATACAAAATAAAGCTAATGTATTATTAAATTGCTATTTCCTTTATAATATTCATACACATTTATATCTGCAACTGTGTTGCAATGTAAAATTCATTTCTACTGAATGTTGGCTCTGAAAACAACCTGCACTTCATTTTGCCCAAACTCCAGTGTAGTAAGATAGTGTCCACGCATTCACTGTTCCCTATAGCTCTAGACACTGAGTCATGCTATCGCTAGAAAATAACACCTGCTAAGGTTGTGGAAAGACCCAGCATGGAAGTGGATACACAATTTCAGGATACTGTTGCAGAGTAAACTCTGGATTCCTGTGCTTTGGTTGGCTTGGGCTACCCCCTCAAGGCCATTCAATCATTTGTACAGTAACGGGTGCTTTCTCTATTTCTTTTCTCTTTTTTTTCTTCTTCAACAGATGACTTAATCATTTTCAAGGTTGAGTACATTGTGTGTGTGCGTGTGTGTGTGCCATATGTAGTTGGGCCATCAGTGGCTGGTTCTCAGGAAATGTTGAATTAATTAAAAACCTGAAGGAATATAATTCAGGGAGACTAAAGGGTCTGAAGCAGTAAGGTGTAGGAAGAGGGATGCCCTTCCTGAGTTGATACCATTTGAATCCTGTTTTGGCACTTGCTAGTTAAGTAGCTTTGAGTGAAGGGAGGAACGAGGAACTTAATACATATTTGCTGAAGATTTACTCAGAGCAAGGCCCTGTGTTATCTGTAGGAGGTACAAGAATAAATTGTATATCAACACCCTCTCCTCAAGGAGTTTGCAATCTGGTAAGAGAGCACAAACACATAGATAGATAGATGATAGACAGACAGATAGATAGATAGATAGATAGATTAGATAGATAGATGATAGATAGCCCAAATGTGATCCCTAGAGTTAGTAAAGCTTATTGATGCTAAATTAATTTCATGTACTTTCTGATCAGTCCTGGGTACCCAAACATATATATTGAGGACAATCTGGGTGGCAGATACAGTGTTCGCAAATACAAAGACAACCAAGACATTGCCCTTGAATGAAGAAGTTAAATCAGATGGTGTTTCCAGGGATAAGAACAGTATTCCTTAAAAGTTCTGTGCATATATTAAGGAGACAGCAGATCTGGATTTCTGTTTCATGTACACTACATCCCACCTTTGTGACCAGGGGCAGGCTGTTTAAGCATTTTAAGATTCAGGTTCCTCATCTAGAAATGCATGCAATAATATTACCTATTTCAGGTCGATACTAGAAAGTTAATGGGGGGGGGTGTGTGTCCAGATACTTAACCTGGTGCTAATAGACAGTAGAGAATCACTCAGCCAATGTTTTCACTTCAACTACACAAAAATGAGAAAACACTTTCTTCTTCAGTGTTTAAGGCTTCAGTCAGAAAATCAGATGCTGACAATTAGATGCAATTTAAAATTTTTTATTACCCTTAGATGCAATTTTAAAGCACTAAATGTGAATGAGTGCAGATGAGATGGAGATGCAGCTACAGATGAAATTCTGCTCAACTTCTAAAATATTAAACATTTTTATTCCTATAGGATATATGTTTTCTCCATGGAGTCTCTCAAGCCTGGGTCAATACCAGTGAGATAGGTAGGGAAGGTCGGCAGCAATCAGTGGTTTAACACAACAAGGGTTTCTTTCTTGCTTGTGCAGAAGTGCTGCAGCTCCTGGGAGCGCTCTGATGGTGCTGTCCTCCACGTGTTGGCTCAGCGATGCAGAAGCTTCTTTCTTGTGGTACCTTCATGTCTGCCTCTGGGGAAGAGAGGACCTGAAGGATCAGATTCACCTCTTAGATGCTTCCACTGGAAGATAACAGTTACTTAAGGGCAATCATTCCTCATGACATGGTCCTGCTTGATGCTTGCCCTCTGGGGGCTGAAGATATGAGTGCGCTAGCAAAGTGTAGTGGGAAATAGAACCAGCAGATGGCGTCCAACTATCAGAAAGAATAATGTCTGGCTTCTTAATGGCTTGTCTTCAAACAAGCAATCTAAATGAACCGTCACCGACATTCACATGGAAGAAGCACACCAGCCTGTGTGATCCAGGGATTGTAAATAATAAAACCCAAACCCAAAGGAAGGAGTGGTATCAGCGCTTTAATTGTGAACATCTAGTTTGCCGAAGGCTATAGAGGACCATGGAAGTCCAAAATCCATTTGCAGGGTGCACACTGGGAGTAAGCCTCCGGTGAGTACCCTCTGACCATAGTCCAGGGATGGGAATGGTCTTGTTTTCAGACAGAGAATATTGTAAAGTACATTATGGCTGATGCAGATAGGCTTAAATGTAACATCTCATCATTTTGTCTTCCTTTGGATCCATTTTAAATTTGTTTAAGTTAAAAAATAATAAAATAGAATTAAGGGGAAATACACGTGGATTGTTGGAAAAGGGGAACTGATTACAGGGGTCCACGTGTGACCTCCTCACTGGGAGAGAGACGGCAGAGAAGGAGGGGAGGGAGACTCCGGATAGGGCAAGATATGACAAAATAACGATGTATAAATTACCAAGGGCACATTGGGAGGGGGGAGCGGGGAGAGGGGGAAAAAAAAAGAGGACCTGATGCAAAGGGCTTAAGTGGAAAGCGAATGCTTTGAGAATGATTGGGGCGGGGAATGTATGGATGTGCTTTATACAATTGATGTATGTATATGTATGGATTGTGATAAAAGTTGTGTGAGTCCCTAATAAAATGTAAAAAAAAAAAAAGAATGACGAGGGCAACAGATGTATAAGGGTGCTTTGCTCAATTGATGTATGTATGGATTGTGATAAGAGTTGTATGAGCCCCATTAAAAATATTTATTAATTAGAAAAAAAAAGAAATACACGTGGATTAAGGGTTCAGTGAATTCTTGACCATAGGTCATGCATTGTAAATAGCCTTATTATCATATAGAGTACACTAGAAAGTGAATTTTTCTGGTTGCAATTAGGTTAAAATTTAACACCTTATCATTTTAGCTCCTTTTTGTCCATTTTAAATTTGTTCTGCTTTTTAATATTTTCTGCTTACTTTTGATTGAAGTTTTTCTTTGTTTTATTTTGGTATTGTTGCTGAATTTTCTTTTTGCTTTGTTTTGAGTACATAAAATCCGCAATAGGTAAATCTATAGAGACAGTAACTGGATTAATGGCTTCTTGGGAGCATGGTGGGAGGTTGGGGGGAAGTGGGGAGCTAATAATGAGTGTAATATATAAGGAAATGATCTCAAATAGATGGTGATGATGATTGTACAACTCTTTTATCGGGGTTGAACTATTGAATTGCTTAATATGTGAAATGTATATTAATACAACTATTTTTGTTTGTTTTCTTTTTGTTTTTTACATTTTATTAGGGGCTCACACAACTCCCACCACAATCCACACATATACACACATCAACTGTACAAAGCATATCCGAACATTCCCCACCCCAATCATCCTCAAAGCACCCGCTCTCCACCCAAGCCCCCAGCATCAGGTCCTCTCTTTTTTTTCCCTCCCTCCCCGCTGTGTGCACCATAGTGACCCCCTCAGAAGCAGACCATCAAGCCTGCCTTTCAAATGAAATTCTGAGAATTCACAATATTCAGAAGTCTGTGGATAACAGTGAAAGCCCAAATTCTATTTGCACAGTCCCCACGTGGATTAAGCTTCCAGTGAATTCCTTCAGACCATTGACGCCAAGGCAGAGGGGTCCCCGCGAGGCGGCTGCGGGCCGCTCCGAAGGCGGGGGTCCGGGGGCTCTGCGGTCCCTTGGGAGCCTCCAGGAAAGGCTCCAGAAAGGCGGCTGGAGGGCCCGGCCGGCAGTGCAGCTCGCTGGGAGGCGCCGGCACGCGTGTGCTCCGTCGGTCCGGGCGGCGGCGGCGGAGCGGGCCCTGAACGTGGGCGGCGGGCCGGCGCAGTGTCGCGCCGGGCGGGCGGGAGGTGACGAGCGGGGCGGCCGGGGCGGCTGGGGCTACTGACGGCGCACCGGATCCGGAGCGCGCTGCGCGGGGCGCCGGGCAGGTGAGAGCGGCGCGGGACCCGGATGCGGCGCGGCTGAGGGCGGCCGAGGGCGGGGGTCGCGGCGGCTCCGGGGCCCCGTGCTGGCCGGCGGCGAGCTCCTGGAGGTCCGGGCCGGCGGCTCCGGCGCCCGTGCCGCGCTTCCTGCCGGCTCGGAGGACGCGCGCCCGGCGACCCGCGGGACGCCTTGCTGAGGCGCAGCCGGAGGTCGCGGGCTGGCGCCTCCTCAGGGCGCCTCAGCGGAGAGCGGCGTTGGCGCCATCGCGTCTACGCCGGCGCCCCGGACCCGCCTGCCACTCAGGTGTCTCTTCACGCAGAAGTGTGTTTTAGGAGCGGGAAACCTGTGGTGGGCTTCACGGACGTGTTTTTAAATCCCAGCGCCGCCGAGGAGCCCTGGGGCCTCGCCCCCAACGCCTTGCTTTGCCCAAGGGGGTAAGAATGCGTGCCCCTTGGGGTGGTTGTCCGCGTAGATTCCAAAAGGTTGCCTGGCCAGAGCGCAAGTGCTTGTGAATGGTAGCGACTGGGAAGGCTGCACCTCGCTCCGCTGGCCGAAGCCTGGCTGCTGGGCGGGTCACGTTTCTTTCCCAGCTGCTGTGGTGTGGCTGCAAGCTCCGCTGGAGTAGCTCCTAATGTTGGAGCCTGTCGTCGGCGGGTAAAATAGCATCCCGGGGTCCCTTCCTAGAGTGCTTCCTAGCACAAGCACATGGCGACTCGGAATACCCGTCCCAGGTACCTGGGGGCTGAGGCAACCCAGTGAACGTAGGATAATTTACGGGAGGTCCCAAACTTGAAGTGCTTTGCTCTTTAAATAATCTTAAGTGTCACTTTATCACTGGTTGCAGACTATAAACACCCAGAAAATATGAAACACTCTCCCCGCACCCCACTCCCCAAACCTCATTGGTACTTCTAGAGGGAGTGACAAGTGCTTTTGTAAACATCATCTTGGGCTGTTACTGTCTGGCGAAGTCATCATACTTAAATTAGATGAGTACTTATTTTGAAGCACTGAATGGCTGTTTGGAAATAGGATTCCTAATAAAATCCTCTCCAGAGAGTCAGAATTCTCAGCAGTTCATTAATCGTGGGGTGTTTTTTCTTCCAAAAGCTACATTGTAAGGTTTTAGTGGAAAAGCAGAAGTATTTCAGAATACTGAAGCATAGGATAGAATCTTAACCGAGTTTCCCAAGGCAGGTGTGGAGCAAATCTAAACCTTAACCGAATTTACTTCTCCAAAGAAAAAGTGATATACAAAATAAACAACTCTGTTTTACATCCCTGTTCATGGGGATGTTCTAGTGGCAGGGGTGCCATTTAGAAGTGGGGAAAATGGGGGTTTTGATTTATGGCTGCTTTACACCTCTGGCCTGTATTTCTTGGAGAGTTACCCATAAAGATTTTAGATCCAGCTTGCTCTGAATATCAACAAAACCGATTGGGAGGTGGGTGGGGGACATAGGAACCTTGTAGTCTATCCTGTGTTCCTCTTTGTGTTACTCAGACTGTCCTGTAAGAGGGGACCGCCAGAGCGGAAGCATTACTAGGCATTATGGAAAACACTGGTGTCAGAAGTTTGATCTTGGCTCAAGCTCTGGACTGGAATTTAAAAAGTGTCACTCCATCTCTCTGGCTTTCTGGCCCTCCTTTTTTAAACATTAATTAATAGAATTTGGGTGGAGGAGGGGGCGGGCTGGACTTGAGAAATATATAAAGGACATTCCCAGAATACTGCCTTTTTTTTTTTAGTTCTTTTGTATTTTATTTTTATAATCATTTT
Source organism: Tenrec ecaudatus (assembly GCF_050624435.1). Classification (NCBI taxonomy): domain Eukaryota; kingdom Metazoa; phylum Chordata; class Mammalia; order Afrosoricida; family Tenrecidae; genus Tenrec; species Tenrec ecaudatus. Next base: position 166,667,962 of record NC_134537.1, read on the forward strand.
ATTAGGGGCTCATACAACTCTTATCACAATTCATACATACATCAATTGTGTAAAGCACATCTATACATTGATTGCCCTCATCATTCTCAAAACATTTGCTCTGCACTTAAGCCCTTGGCATCAGGACCTCATTTTTTCCCCTCTCTCCCCACTCCCTCATGAACCCTTGAAAATTTATAAATTATTATTTTGTCATATCTTGCCCTGTCCGACATCTGCGTTCACCCACTTTTCTGTTGTCCATCCCCCATGGAGGAGGTCACATGTAGATCCTTATAATCGGTTTCCTCTTTGATACTGCCTTTTTATTACTGTCTTCCTACTTTATTTTTCTTTCTGTCTCTTGTTAGTTTTTCTCCTTTTCCCCATCTTCCCTCTCCTCTATTCTTCCTCTCCTTGTAGGACACCACAGGGCTTCTGGCCTCTCTTTGTCCTTTTCTGCCTGTATTCTCAGGTGAGCTCATCTTGCCCAGTGATTTGAATATTATCAGTAAACTGTTTACCTCTGATGTTTATCTCCTTGATAAACATACAAGCTCTCTTCACTTGATTTGTCTTTAGGTATCTGAATGTGTCCAGATTTCCACTCATCAGCCTAGCTCCTGCCTCCAGAAGTCTTTTCACACAAAAAAGCACCAGTGTCTCTCGCAAACCTGTGAAGTATGAGTTTTGAAAGTCATCCTTAATTCATTTGCCAGTGGGTTGATTACAACTCATAGTGACCCTATGGGACAGAGCAGAACTGCCCCTTTGGCTATCTGAGATTTTACTGGAACAGAAAGCCTTAGCATACAGCTGGCTTGGTGGTTAGCACCTATTTGCCTTCCCCACTACCCACCCCCAGGGCTTCTCTGCCCTTCAGTCTTGTTGTTAGGTGCCATTCAGTCATTTCAGTTCAGCCCTGTGTACATTTGAGGGAAAGTCTTCCTGGTCCTGTATTGTTCTTATGTTTGCTGCACCCATTGTTGTAGCCACTGTGTCAATAGCACCTCTAAAATATATCCGTAATCTACTTGTTCTGTTATTATTTCCACTACCCCAATTCAAACTGCAAATGGTACTTAATTAGCCTCCTTTCCTTTGCCTTGCTCTCTTGGAGTCATTTAAGGTTGCTTCCTTTTTTTCTTTTTAATCATTTTATTATGGGCTCTTACAGCTCTTACCACAATTTCTGATTTCTTTCTTCCACCTTCATATAAGGTATGTGAATACAGGGACTTTGTTTGCCTTCTCTAGAGTATCCCCAGCATCCAGAATAGTGCCTGAAACATTTAGCCAATGTTGAATGTGAAATGAATGCATGAATAGAATTTGTAATAACATCTTCTGATTCCACATATAGCATGTACTGAAAGGTCTCAGATTTGTACAACTGAGGAAATAACCAGGGGACCTAGAGTTAACCTCTTAGGTTTTCTTACTCGGTCTTCATTAACAGCTGCCACCTTTGTCTTCATAAAGGTACTCTATCCATGAAGAAGATAAGCATTTAGACACTCTCATTGATTACAAAAGCAAATGTGAATTTCTCAGTCATGCTTATGTGCACTAGATTATTAGCATTTTGGCAACCAAGGGACTAAACAAGCTTTCTCAGTTTTGATCTTTTGGGGCATCAAATTTGGTCTTGAGAGTTGATTGGTTCTAGGATGTGGTAATTTGGTCAACATTACAATCCTATAGGAAACATTTCAGATTTGTGCAAGGAGTCGATTTAGTTCACTTTCACCGTTTTTTCTCTCTCTCTCTTTTTTCCATCTAAAAATTACCCACTATGTGTGTATATGTGTGTAACTGTGCATGTGCACATATGTATCCTTGGAACCACAGCCATCAAGGTGGCTCTTGTTCATAGCGACCCTATATACTAAGTGCTTCTTTGAGAGCTCAGTTTTGTTATAGTAGAGCCCCTGTGCAGCACAAGCACGTACCCACTTAGCTACTAACTAGGCTAAGAATAGAAAGATTGGTGGATCAAACCAGCCAGAAGTGCCTTGCAGGAAAAGGCCTGGCAGTGTACTTAACAGAGCACAGTGATTGAGAATCATATGGAGGAGAGTTACGAAGCTCACTGTGAATCATAATCGACTTGATTGCAGCTGCTTATGGTGGTGTGACCCACAGGGGCAGTTCTACCCTGCCCAGTAGGGTCATTATGCGTCAGAATTGAGTCGGTGGCACTGAGTTTGGTTTGTTTTTGATTCAACGGAAGATGTAAAGAGGCTTTCTACTTCCGTTAACAGTTACAATCTCAGAAACTCACAGGGGCAGGAGTTCTGCCCTTACAGGGTCCATGTGAGTCAGCATGGACTCAATGGCTGTAAGTTTATATTAATTTAAATCATGGTTTTGATCTGATTCCATCATGGCTGATGAAGCAAAATCAGAAGAGACTCAACATTTTAAAATTTGCATCAAGCAGCAAGAAAACCAGAATTGGAAACATTATAGATTTTATCCCTGGATTAGAGGATTTGGAAGAGGGTTAGGGAGTCCTTTTAGGAATCTAATTCGGGAGATTGGATTGTTACCAGGTGGGTGGATAATACACATTCGAAATGGTGCATTTGCTGCCATCTTTGAGCAGTACAGCCTTGTTTCTGATTGCAGGCTAAGAGAGTGGCTAGGCGTTGCTTGGGCTGCCCTTGTTTTGTAAGAGGGAGATTCAGTTTCTAACAGAGCATAGACTGTAACTTTTCCCAGTCTTTTTCAGTTTTTTTTTTCATTGGTGAGGACATACATCACAGGAAGGGGCTGTGCTATGGGTAATACAGTAATTAGAGGGGGTGGTCTAGGGAAATACACTCAGTAAGAAGAGGAAGGGTTGGGGGTATACATGTGACAAGATGGGCTTATCCTACATTTAGGATGGCAGCCTAACCTTGGTCGTCCTTGGATGGGTTTGACCTTTCTAGTGTCTCCTACAAAGAAACAGACAACTACTATCCTTATCAGAAGGGAGTAGACCCTACTTGTTGTGGGATAAACAGTGCTTCTCCATTGTCTTCCTTGTCCATCTTTTTCCAAATGTGGTTGTGTCCTTTTAAAGGGAGTCCATCAGTTTTATTCTGTAAAAAACAGAAATGCATATCCTTTTCTCCAGGTGAATGGACCTGGACCCCAAACACGGTTTCCATCAACCTCAGATTTCTTAGGATCAATTTTCTCTGTAGAATTGAAAATGTGTTTATATTCCCTAATTTTACTACAAGCTTTTATTAAGGAGAAAAATTTTTTAGTTAAAATGACTAAATGAACTTAGTCACATATAAGATTCCTCTTCTCCCCCTTCTGTTTTAACAATTTAAATATTAAAGCATTGCTAGCAGTCTCAGTTACCTTGCTAGGTCTTGAACCAGTAAAACTACTAGTTAGATAGTCTTCATTGTTATGTAAATACTGGCTCCCAATCACTCAGAGAATTAAGAGAGCTAACTAATTGGGAGAACTTATTATCATACCTTGAAAGACTGAAAAAAATGCTTAATAAATTTGTTCAGCTGATCTTGAAGTAACTTACAAGCAGACATTTTTTTTCTCCAAACTTACCAATAAGGTTATAGGCTCAATTAAGACATTTTGCTTTTCAGGCTTCTCACACTGTATGATTTTACCTTGCAATATTCTGTCTTGGTTAACTTCACTCATTCCCTCTAGGCTGGCTTTAGGGGAAGTTAATGGGAGGGTCTTAGGCCCTCCTGAATGCCCTAAGGAAATGACCCGGCATCCACAGTTGACAAACCTTTTTCTTTCAATTTCTAATTCCATGTGGGGGCGCTGTTTCTCCACAACAGCATTCCAGAAAACAGCTTGATTTAAAGGGTGGTCAAACTTCTCAAGTACTCTTTCCTGATAGGTATACATTTTTACTCTAGAAATTCAAGGAAGGAAAAATTGGCTTGAGCGCTCCTCCTTTTTTATAAACCATGGTATATCAGAACTCATTACTGCCTTAATTTCTTCTTCACAATCCTGACCAATAACTCAAGCAACACTGAGAATTTATATTGGACTTTCTTAATAAACATCCTATAGTTCTTTTAGGTAGCGGACCCCAATTACTGCTCTTCATTTCTGATTCAATCACAGCTTTTGGCTTTTCCTCACAACTCTTATCAACTCCAGTATCAATTTTAATTTCTTGATTACTAAGGTTAAATCTTCCTGATAGAAACTGTATTAATCTTTCAATAAGAGGTTCCTGCTTTTTAGGATCAAACTCCAGTGAGGGCTTCTGAGCCATCTCTTGGTTATTCAAACCAACTGCAGTGAGAATGGAGACTAGGTTTTTGCCTGTTTGGCCAAGTCTGGTCTCCTGCTGTGAGGCTACGAGATAACTGCCATTTCTCTCAAAGATCTTCTTTGCTCCAGTAGGCAGACACCTTGCCTCCCACGCTCTGCTATGAGGGTTCTGCATCAAGCTCCTTCCACTATTTTCCCTCCGGGAAGTCTTTCCTAATGGCAACCCTTCACTGTTGAACGACATTGCCGCGCCCAATGAGTTCCCTTCCTACAGTGGAGGCAAAGTTCAGGTTCTTTTAAACCCGATCTCCATGGTCCTGGCCCATGCTCTGACATTGGCCGCAGCCTGGTGTGCGTACACTCTCTTTGAAGATGACTTGCCTTCCCACAACTAAAGCACTTTCTACTGGTCTGATATAGTTTGCCAATGTAGCTGCCATGAGGTCTGCCTTGTATGCCTCTGCCTCTACATTCCTGCATATCCTAAAATAACCCAGCAAAGTGCCCTGTTCCCTGTAGGGACGCAAGGCATTTTTACAGTGCTTATTAGAGAAATCATAAGATAGATTATGCACTAGGTCTTTTACTGCCTGAACATTCTTCACACACTTGGAAATAGCATCTTCCAGTCGGGACACAAAGTCAGCATAAGGCTCATCATTCCGTTGTCTTATAGCCGTGTAACTCGACTTTCTCTCTTCTGATGGAATTATCTTTTCCCAGACCCTTAAGCAAACCTCACACATCTGTCCTATTGTCTGTTCAGTAAACTGTAGTTGAGACTCCTCAACTGTAATATAATTCGCATCCCCTAGCAATTGATGAATTCCTGTATCTATCCCATCCTCAGCATTCTTCCGAGCTTGTACGAGGGCTGCTTCCTTCCATAGCATTTGATATCGCAAGGATTCTGAAGAGGAAAGACAAATTCTCGCTAAAGCTCTCCAGTCTGTAGGTGTCCAGCTCTCACTCTGCTAGAGCCCTTTTCAAGCTAATTACAAAATGTGAGTCTGGGCCATAATCATTGATTGCCTGCTTGAAATCTTTTAGCAACTTAAAGGGAAAGGCATTGTGAATTTCTTTTGGTTGTTTCCCCTTAAGTCTGTCTGCTAACAACTCTAACAGGATAAGACATTTTACATTCTAAATCTCCTTCTGCAATCCCTCTTCCTACTTTGGATAGTAAAGGTGCTTTCCTATACTTTGCTTCTTTATGTCTATTCTCTGAACTACTCTTTTCAATCTGTCTATCTTGGAGTTCCACTTCCTGAACTTCACCTTCAGTGCTAGCTCTCCTAGTTTGCATTTCTTTGGAGCTAATCTCTCTACCTCCAGGGCCGACTTGCTTCATTGTTTTACAATCTCTGGCCTTTCTTATACTAAATTCCAGCAGGAGAGCAGCTGCTTTTACTATGTCCCCTTCTGACTCAGGCTCTGTTCTTTTAGCTCTGCCTAAAATCTTCTCATCTGCCTGAAACCCGTTCTGACTGCTTCTCATCTGATTTAAGTTTGGGCATCTTAGACATTGCCTGTTCTGCTTCTTGGCTTTCTCTACCTTTGAAAGCAAGGGAGCTTCCTGGGATTGCTTTATAGCCATGCTTTGGATCTTGCAATCCACTGCCTCTAGTACTGTATCACCTTTAAACCTTCGGAGTCTGCAGTCTCGCAAGAGCATATAGGCTTTGGCCATGAGGTTCTGTTCTAGAATTGGAGGCTTTAGATAACAAATCAATCCCTGCCTTTTCAGTTTTTCATAAAGTTTCATCACCTAAATCATGCTTATTCACAGACACTTTAGCTTGCTTTTCTAGATTTGAATAGACACATGACTTCTCACTAGACTGATCATCCTCATTCTCTTCCTCCTGCAAAAGTTTTAAAACCATTTTAACTTGAACCCACAGAGACTACTTCTCCATAGGGATACTCTCCTCATCTCTGTGCTTCCTTTTTAAGTTTACAATGACCTCCTCCCAGATCTCTAAATCAAAAGTTCCTTCCTCTGGGAACCATGGATTATACCTTTTTACTACTTTTAGAAAACATTGTATCTTTTTCTTCATTACTTTTACACCTTGTCCTTTCAGTAAGTAGATGAGCATGGTACCATAAATTTCAGGTTTACTTTTACCTTGCTCCCATTATCCTCTTTAAAATACTCATTCACTATTTCCACTACTTCTCTCTCAGTCCCCACACTGGATCCTCACATCACACAATTTTCAAATTCACTCTACATTCCGGTGGGGCTGTATAATTGTTACATGGGGTATAATTCATATTGTCCCCCGTTGTGCGCCATTTGTCAGGGGAAGCCATCCTCGTGCTGGGGCTCCAGCCTCCAGCCCAGTCCTCGAGCCTCCTGCCTCGTCTCCATCCCACCTCCCTTCGTCCCACACTGTGCGTGGACCTGGCGGGTAAGATCATGGCCATCCAGGAGGTGAGCATGCTACCATGAATTGTGTCTGACTGCATTATTGTAATGTCTCTTCTATCATTCATGCTCCCGGTGACTTTAAGATAATACTTATATATCTCTACCATACAACTGTGCTTATTGAACCCAAGATTAGTGGTGGGGGGCTGGCACCCCAACTCATACCACAGTACACACCATTTGTCTAGTTTTTCAGTGCTTCTTCTCCCACTCACCCACTCCAACCATCATGACCTTAGCTCTACCTTACAAAGCCGGCTAGACCAGATAAGGTACATTGGTACAGGTAAGAACTCTCAACACACAGAATCCAGGACAGATAAACCCTTCAGGAAAAGTAATGGGAGTAGTGATACCATGAGGGTAGGGGGAAGATAGGGGAAACAGATAGCAATGATTGATGTATTAACACCCACACCCCAGGGGGACAAGCAACAGAAACATTGGTGGAGTCAGACAGTGGACACTGTAAGATATGAAATTATAATTTATCAAGGTTTCATAAGGGTGGTAGGGTGGGAGAGAAGGGGGAAAAAGGAGCTGATACCAAGGGGTCAAGTATAAAGAAAATGTTTTGAAAATGATGATGGCACCATAGGTACAAATGTGTTTGATACAATTGATTGTTATAAGAGCTGTAAGAGCCCCCATAAAATGATTTATTCTTTTTAAGTGTTTAGGCAGATCTGGATGGAGGCTAGATCGAGAAACAATCGTTTCAGAATTTGATAATTTTGCTTAATAACCAAACTGAAAACTCACTGCCATTGCATCTTTTGTGACTCACAGCAACCCTGACTTTGAGCAACCCTATTGGACAGGGTAGAGCAGCCCCTGTGAGTTTCTGAGATTGCAACTCTTTACAGGGTAGAAAGCCCTAACCTTTCTCTCTCAGAGTGGCTGGTGGTTTTGAACTATGTTGGTAGCAGCCCAAGTGAAAACCACTATGCCACCAGGGCTCCCTGTGCAACATAGCGGGAGCTGTTGTTTTCCCAAACATTCACTTGGCTATTTCTTTTATAAGAAGCCAATTCATTTGGCAGCTTAATTCTGTTCCAGTTTTCTTATCTAGAAAATGTGGTGACAGTGTGAACCTGTTTGTTGTAATTTATGTGAACATAATTGAGTGATCTAAACCAAGTGAGCTGACTGGTCAAAAATCAGACCTGTGGGTTGCCAAATTGGTTCTGCTGAGATTGGGGCTTTGCTGGATCCACAGGCTTCCTGAAAACTGTGTCCGAGAAGCTCTGCATTTTAGAGCTACATTTTATAGTTGAAAGAGAGGCCTAAGGAGGGTGGGAGTCCTTAAGCTCTAAGACCTTAATGCTGTCATTGTTGTGTTCTTTTAGTGTACCTGCAGTTTCCCCACTGCAGTGGGAACCATTGAAACATCTGTTCTCATTCTCTGAGATGGTGTGCCACCCCACCCCACTCCACACCACCACCACCTCATCCCTTTCTTTTATTGTAGAGATAATCCCCCTTCCATATGTATCTCAGATATCCAATTAATGAAGAAAGACAAAACTAGGAGATATGATTTAGATGAAGGAGACCATCAGCATGAGGCCATAATGGGGTCCAAAGGCTGTGTGGCCATGTTGCTAATTATAGAAATGGATGAAATCTGCCACAAAAATGTGATTGGAGGCAGAGCAATTCATCACTGTCTCAGGCAGGACTACATAAGTGAGAATGGGGCCATTATTGAGACACGGAGACGAGCACAGATTAGAAAGGCTTACTGGATTTGTTCTGGGGCCTTCCGACCACCTATGACTCATGACCATAGGGTCTTAGAGTGTCTCAGTTTCCATAGAGGACCTTCCCAGGGAAGTCCCAGAGGGCAGATTGCTCCTCTCTGCTCTGGCTACTTGTTGTTGCGTGCCATTGAGGACACTTGGATTTGTTTGACCTCATATACAACCGAATGAAACTCTGTAGGGTCGTGCACCATCCTCAAAATTGTTGCTGTGCCTGAGCCACCGATGAAGCCACTGAGTCCATCCACTTCTTCAAGGACTTCCTCTTTTTCATGTCTTCTCCACCTTACAAAATAGGATGTTCTTCTCCAGGGACTGGTCTCTCCTGACAACATGTCCAAAGTATGTAAGATGGCCTCTAAGGAGCACTCTGGCCTTATTTCTTCTGATACAGATTGGTCAGTCCTTCAGCAGTACATGGTACTGTCAGTAGTCTTCTGGTGGACCACAATTCCATGCATCTGTTCTTCTACAGCCTTCCTTATTCAGTGTCTAACTTTCACATGCATATGATGCAATGGAAAATAGCATGGCCTAGGTCATGTGCACCTTAATCCTCAGAGTAACATCATTGTTCTTCAACACTATAAAGAGGTGTTCTGCAACAGATTTACCCATTACAATACATCTTTTGATCTCTTGACTGCTGTTTCCATGAACATTGATAGTGGATCTAAGCAAGACAAAATCCTTGACAACTTAAGCCTTTTCTCTGTTTATCTCTGTTTATTACCTATTGGTCCAGTTGTGGGGATTTTGGTCTTCCTTATATTGAATTGTAACCCATATTGAAGGTTACAATCCTTGATCTTCAGCAAGTGATTCAATTCCTCCTCACTTTAAGCAAATAAATGTTGTCATATATGTACACAAGCGGCCTCCCAAAAGTTAGTGGAACAAGGAATCAAAAGAGAATAGAATTTTTTAGGAATTTTTTGAAATACCAGTGTGTGCTTGTGTGAGTAAGTGTGTGTGTGTGTGTAAGAGAGAGAGAGAGAGAGAGAGAGAGAGAGAGAGAAAAGAAGACATAAGGGAGAATGCTGTTGGCTGCTGTTGAACTGATTCCTGTGCGCATGCACAGTGACCTGCTGTGTGCACCATAGTGACCCCCTCAGAAGCAGATCATCAAGCCTACCTTTCAACTGAAATTTTGAGAATTAACAATTTTCAGAAGTCTGTGGATAACAGTGAAAACCCAAATTCTATTTGCACAGTCCCCTCATGGATTAAGCTGCCTGTGAATTCCTTCAGACCATTGACCAGGGATGTGAACACTCTTGCCACCAGGCAGAGGGCATTGGAAAGTGGATTACCCCTTAGGCAGCCCATGGTGGGGCTTAGAGACTTGCCTGAGTGTATCCTTGAATCGAGGCTGCCGTTCTGGGCTGCACAGTCATGAGTCATGCCCCCAATGCCTTGGTTGTTCGGCTCTGGACCAGTCTTGTAAACTGTACTGTTTAACATATCTGAGTTTGCTTTCAGGGACACCTTAAGTCTAGTCCCCTTGAATCCTAGGGCCTGGAGTCCTCCTCCTCATCAGAAACAATCTCTGTGCAGGTGTGCTGGTATATGAACTCTGAGCCCTCTCCCTAAAACCAAAAAATAAAACCCAAACTCACTGTCATCAAGTCACTGCTGACTCACAGTGACCCTCTGAGTTTCTGAGACTGTAACTGTCTATGGCAGTAGAAAAACCAATCTTTCTCAGAGCTGATGGTAGTTTTGAGCTGCCAACCATGTTTCTCTGGTGGGAAATACCTCAGTCCTTGGCATTACAGGAGAAAGAATTCATGTCGAAGACTAATTGGTGATCCAAATGGGTTTTTATTAAGGAGAGAAGGTGATAGAGAAGAGAGGAGAGGAGAAGAGAAAGAGGGGAGAGAGGGGGGAGGGGGAAAGAAAGGATCGAGAGAGAGAGAGAGAGAGAGAGAGAGAGAGAGAGAGAGAGAGAGAGAGAGAGAGAGAGAGAGAGACCACAGCAAAAGAGGGAGGTGGTCTCCAGGTTTTGCCTTTAGTGCCTTCGGCTGGGAGGCGTGGTCGACATTACTGGTTGACCCCATTGGCTAAATTAAGCCCACCTGGCCTGGTTTGTGCCCACCTAGGTGCACTGCCTCCCTGCCTCAAGTGCCTGAATTTGGAGCCTGCCCAGTAGACACCCTGGTCCCAGCTCTAGCTACCTAACATAAAACTACACCATAACACTACTCCCTCCTAAACAGCATAGCTAAAAATATGAGTTGAGCGGAGAAATTGGTTCTTAAAAGAATGCCTTCGCTTACAACCAATTGTCATTTTAAATTTCACTTGATGATGTAGAGGGAACCAAGAGAGCATTCCATCCCTCAGATTACTTGTAAACTACTGCAGAAACCGCCAGAAAGCCAGCAATTGTCTGCAAGACTGAGGTAAGAATCTCAAGGTTGACTCCCAAAACCATACGCATTGCTATAGAGTTGATTCTGACCCATAGCAACCTTACACAGGACAGGGTAGAACTACCTCTGAGTTTCCAAGTCTGGAACTCTCTATTTTTGTAAATCATTTTATTGGGGGCCCTTACAGCTCTTATAACAATCCATACATCAATTTTGTCAAGCACATTTGTACATATGCTGTAATCATCATTTTCTTTCAATGTGAGCGTATCAGCTCCTTTTATTTCCCTCCTTCCCAACCCACCCTACTTCATGAACACTTGATAAATTATAATTATTTTTTTTAACAATTAGCCAAGTTTTATTTGCTCATTTTTTGCATTTAAAGTATTCTTCAATAACATCCTTGGCTTGAGATTCTTTGCCATAGTCCTTAACAACCACACAACTGCAACCAACCACTTTCCGGGGTTTTCCTTCTCTATCAGTTTTGCAGAGGCCCACCCACTCTCCTAGTTTCTTGTTGTCATCAACCTTAATGAGGTTGATCTGGTGTTCAGCACATAGGGCCTCCACCAGCTTGACATACATCGGCTCATCACAGTTGGATGCAAGCACACAAAGATGAGCTTGGCGCTTGTCTAAGGCTTTGGCAGCTTCGCGGATTCCACGTGCTAGGCCATGGATGAGGGCGGTCTTCAGCACCTCTTGTAATGCAGTGTTAACGTCCATTACACCTATAGCAGCAATGCCTTCCTCGGCCATGGCGGTAGGTTACGAGTGGGACCGAATCTTGAACACACCGGAGCCTCCGCCTCCGCACAGCTCGGCGGGGACAGGGAAAGAGCAAATTATTATTTTTCATATTGTACAGAATCCGCTGTCTCCGTTCACCCAAGTTCTTGTTGTTCATGCCCCCCAGTCACCCTCCAGGGGGGCGTGGTTATACAGTGATCATTGCAGTCAGTTCCCCCTTTCACCCCCCACCTTCCCCCTACCCTCGTGGTATCGCTACTCCCATTACTGCTCCTAAGGGGTTTATCTGTCCTGAATTCTGTATGTCCAGAGCACCAGTGTACATGCTTTGGTCTAGCCGCATTTGTAAGGTAGAACTGGAGTCATGATAGTGAGGTGGGGGCTGGGAGAGTCTGTAACTCTTTACAGGAGTAGAAAGCTTCACAGGAAAGTGAATTTGAGGCTGAGACGTTGGGAAAAGTTTGGTCAAGATAAACAGATGTGGAGTGGTGTAGGGAAGGAAAGATTAAAAATAACCTGGTCCAGGATCCTCACAAATTTTAAGTTCATTTAGACTCTCTCTAGGGAGGAAGGAGGAAGAGCTATCAGCAGGAAGGCTGTGTCATGCTTACAGCCTCTACCAAAATGCTTCCTGACTCTTCTCAGAAATTCTCCCAGGTGCTACCAGCCTCCTGAGTCTGAGAATGGTTCCTCTATGTTCTTATTAAGCTGAGGAAGGTTGGCACAAAAATATTTGGGAATCCAAGGAGCATGGTGAGGTCATTTCAGGGGGTCATGAGGAATGACTAGTAGGGAATTCAGCCAAATTAAAGGGCTTAGCAATTTGAATACCAGCTGACTGACCTTGATCAAGCCTCTTTACCTTTCTGGGTCAATTAAAAAAATATTTTTTTTTACCAGGTTTCTACTATACGTCCTCACCTGTAATTAGGGGGCTTGCATGCCCCCGGAGAATATAAAAACCTGGGTTAGCATCAAATATCTCTCTCTCCACGTAGACCACCAAGCGGGGCTGAGCTGAGTGTGCTACTATGAATTGTGTCTGACTCCATTTATTTCAATATTTCTCTTTCTCTCATGCTCTGTAACTTTACTATAATATTTATTATACAATTGCGCCCACTGGACTCATAATGATGTGTTAGGGGCTGGCTTCCCCTGACACCTGATGCTTATTCTTCTTCTGTCACGTGTGCCCCCCCCCCGCCCCCACCTTTCTTCCCTTCCTCCTCTTCCCACTGTTGGCCACACCATTGCTGTGTGTGTTGCTCGACCTTTTTTGTGCAGGTCTCTGCAGGCAGTTGGGAGAAGAAGCAAAGTGAAAGGGACTGAACACGCCACTATCTGTGGGCAGGACAGGATGTCTGATGCTTTGCTGGCTCTTTGATATGTGAGACCAGCAGCCAAACCTACCCCTTTAAGAGCCTGGAGCTGATGACTGAAGGCCTTATGCAAATATTTTTACCTTACTTTTATTGTTCTTTATGTAAAGTGACGGCCTGGGCAATTTGTTTTTAAGACTCCAAGCTCAAACATTCCAAGAAAGTAAGCATTCAAATGTTAAATGCAGGAATTACAAATACTCCTTGGCTGGGATGGGCATGCTCTGCTCCCTACTGCTGGAGACAATGGATTAATTCTCCCTCAAGCTTGCAACCAATAGCTTGGTTCCTGTGGGTGGAGTTCACACCCTACTGATAATGGTTCATATGGAGATCCAGACCGGTCAAAGTTAAGCTGCCATCCTAAATGTAGAATCTGCCCATCTTGTCACAAGTATACGCCCAATCCCTCCTCTTCCTATTGCGTGCACGGAAGGCGGGGGTCTGGGGGTCCCGGGGCCCTTCAGGGACCCGCCAGTCATTCAGCTCGACGGGAGGTGCGGGCGCGCATGCTCCCTCGGTTGAGGCGGCGGCAGCGGCGACGGCAGCGGCGGGCGGGCGGAGTGCCATGCCTGCGGGCGGGAGGTGACCGAGCGGGGCGGCCGCGGCGGCTACTGACGGCGCAGCGGATCCGGAGCGCGCTGCGCGGGGCGCCGGGCAGGTGAGAGCGGCGCGGGACCCGGATGCGGCGCGGCTGAGGGCGGCCGAGGGCGGGGGTCGCGGCGGCTCTTGGGCCCCGCGCTGGCCGACGGCGAGTTCCTCGAGGTCCGGGCCGGCGGCTCCGGAGCCCGTGCCGCGCTTCCTGCCGGCTCGGAGGACGCGCGCCGGGCGGCCCGCCGGACGCCTTGCTGAGGCGCGGCCGAACGTCCCCGGCGGGCGGGTGGCGCGTTCGGACGCCTCCTCAGGGCGCCTGTCAGCGGAGAGCGGCGTTGGCGCCATCGCGTCTACGCGGGCGCCCCAGACCCGCCTGCCACTCAGGTGTCTCTTCACGCAGAAGTGTGTTTTAGGAGCGGGAAACCTGTGGTGGGCTTCACGGACGAGTTTTTAAATCCCAGCGCCGCCGAGGAGCCCTGCGGCCTCGCCCCCAACGCCCTGCTTTGCCCAAGGGGGTAAGAATGCGTGCCCCTTGGGGTGGTTGTCCGCGTAAATTCCAAAAGGTTGTCTGGCCAGAGCGCAAGTGCTTGTGAATGGTAGCGACTGGGAAGGCTGCACCTCGCTCCGCTGGCCGAAGCCTGGCTGCCGTGCGGGTCACGTTTATTTCCGAGCTGCTGTGGTGTGGCTGCAAGCTCCGCTGGAGTAGCTCCTAATGTTGGAGCCTGTCGTCGGCGGGTAAAATAGCATCCCGGGGTCCCTTCCTAGAGTGCTTCCTAGCACAAGCACATGGCGACTCGGAATACCCGTCCCAGGTACCTGGGGGCTGAGGCAACCCAGTGAACGTAGGATAATTTACGGGAGGTCCCAAACTTGAAGTGCTTTGCTCTTTAAATAATCTTAAGTGTCACTTTATCACTGGTTGCAGACTATAAACACCCAGAAAATATGAAACACTCTCCCCGCACCCCACTCCCCAAACCTCATTGGTACTTCTAGAGGGAGTGACAAGTGCTTTTGTAAACATCATCTTGGGCTGTTACTGTCTGGCGAAGTCATCATACTTAAATTAGATGAGTACTTATTTTGAAGCACTGAATGGCTGTTTGGAAATAGGATTCCTAATAAAATCATCTCCAGAGAGTCAGAATTCTCAGCAGTTCATTAATCGTGGGGGTTTTTTTTCTTCCAAAAGCTACATTGTAAGGTTTTAGTGGAAAAGCAGAAGTATTTCAGAATACTGTAGCATAGGATAGAATCTTAACCGAGTTTCCCAAGGCAGGTGTGGAGCAAATCTAAACCTTAAGCGAATTTACTTCTCCAAAGCAAAAGTGATACACAAAATCCACAACTCTGCCTTACATGGGGATTTTCTACTGGCAGGGGTGTTTAGAAGTGGGGAAAATGGGAGTTTTCATTTATTGTTGCTTTACACCGGTGACCTGTATTTCTTGGAAACTTATCCATAAAAGTTTTAGATCCAGCATGCTATAAATATCAACCAAACCGATTAGGAGGGGCGTGGTGGGCATATGAACCTTGTAGTCTATCCTGTGTTCCTCTTTGTGTTATTCAGACTGTCCTGTAAAAGGTGAACCGCCACAGCAGAAGCATTAATAGGCATTATAAAAGACACTGGTTTCTGAAGTCTGATCTTGGCTCAAGCTCTGGACTGGAGTTTAAACAATGTCACTCCATTTCTCTGGCTTTCTGGATATCTTTTTTTTAAAACATTAATTAATTCAAACTGAAAATGATACTTAATTAGCCTCCTTTCCTCAGGTCTTGCTCTCGGAGTTATTTAAGATTGCTTTCTTTTTTCTTGTTTAATCATTTAATTAGGGCTCTTTCAGCTCTTATCCCAATTTATGATTTCTTTCTTCCACCTTCATATAAGGTATGTGAATATAGGCACTTTGCCTTCTCTAGAGTATCCCCAGCATCCAGAATAGTGCCTGAAACATTTAACCAATGTCGAATGTGAACTGAATGTATATATGAAATCTGTAATAACATCTTCTGATCCCACATATAGCATGTACTGAAAGGTCTCAGATTTGTACAACTGAGGAAATAACCAGGAGACCTAGAGTTAACTTCTTAGATGTTCTTTCTCAATCTTCATTAACAGCTGCTGGAAGGTCCTCTATCCATGAAGAAGTTAAGTATTTAGACGCTGTCATTGATTACAAAAGCAAATGTGAATTTCTCAGTCATGCTCATGTATACTAGATTATTAGCATTTTGGCAACAAGGGACTCAACAAGCTTTCTCAGTGTTGATCTTTTGGTGCATCAAATGACAGTTTATTGGTTCTAGGATGTGGTAATTTGATCAACATCACAATCCTATTGGGAACTTTTCAGATTTGTGCAGGGGGTAGATTTAGTTCACTTTCATTGTTTCTCTTTTTCATCTAAAAATTACTCACTGTGTGTGTAACTGTGCATGTGCACGTATGTATCCTTGGAACCACAGGCATCAAGGTGGCTCTGGTTCATAGTGACCCTATATACTAACTACTTCTTTGAGATCTCCTTTGGTTATAGTAGAGGCCCTGGGCAGCACAGACATGTTCCCACTTAGCTACTAATTAGCCTAAGAATGGAAAGATTGGTGGATCAAAGCAGCCAGAAGTGCCTTGCAGGAAAAGGCCTGGCAGTGTACCTAACAGAGCACAATGATTGAGAATCATATGGAGCAGAGTTACAAAGCTCACTGAATCAGAATCGACTTGATTGCAGCTGCTTATGGTGGTGTGACCCACAGGGGCAGTTCTACCCTGCCTAGTAGGGTCATTATGAGTCAGAATTGAGTCAGTGGCACTTAATTTGGTTTGTTTTTCATTCAGCGGAAGATGTAAAGAGGCTTTCTACTTCCGTTAACAGTTACAATCTCAGAAACTCACAGGGGCAGGAGTTCTGCCCTTACAGGGTCCAAGTAAGTCAGCATGGACTCAATGGCTGTAAGTTTATATTAATTTAAATCAGGGTTTTGATCTGATTCAATCATGTCTGAAGAAGCAAAATCAGAAGAGTCTCAACATTTTAAAATTTGGATGAAGCAGAAAGAAAACCGGAACGGGAAACCTTGTAGATTTTATCCCTGGATTAGAGGATTTGGAAGAGGGTTAGGGAGTCCTTTTAGGAACCTAATTTGGGAGATTGGATTGTTACCAGGTGGGTGGATAATACACATCCGATATGGTGCATTTGCTGCCATCTTTGAGCAGGGCAGCGCTGTTTCTGATTGCGGGCTAAGAGATGTGGTGGCTAGGCGTTGCTTGGGCTGCCCTTATTTTCTAAGAGGCAGATTAACTTTCTAACAGAGCATAGACTGTAATTCTTTCCAGTCTGTTTCAGTTTTGCTTCCTTGGTTATAACTGAACTGTGAAGACGGTTTCAAATCACTGATTAAAAGTGTTATTTTTTAAGATTTTATTATTTTTAAAATGTTATCTTAAAAAGTGTAATTAATAATCACCGTTTTCATTTTATGATACATATGTATTTGTAAACAGGAAGGACTTTTCCAGTCAGTCAGCAACTTTCTCTCTGTCACCACTGTTAGGTTAATTGATCCATTTTTATGGATAAGAGTTAAGTAATAAATTAGGCATTTGATGTTAGTGTACCTTTGTTTGGAAGTATGATCAACTTTCTCTTTGTTTTGGCCTGACTTTGAAAATAGAATGACTGTGGTTTAATGAATTTGTATATATATTTAATTAAGGAAAATGATTAATGTATGACATGTAGTTACATGTTCTTGTAAGTTGTGTTGCTCATATGTATAGAATTTTCAAATAAGAATGGTCTAACCCAGTGGTTCTCAACCTGTGAGTCACCACCCCTTTCAGTGTTTAACAACACTTTGACAGGGGTTGTCTAAGACCATTGGAAAATACATGCTTCTGATCTGGTGAGAAAAAAGCTATCTCAAGCATCACATTGATGTTGGCCTTTTGTGCATACTTTTGCAAAATGTAGCAATTTATTTTACTTTTGGCACCCATGATTTACCATACTTCAAGACAAAAAATTCATTTATTTGTCATTAGAAAAAATATGTAGCAATATAAAATTACATATTTTGTGATTAATCACTATGCTTTAATTATGTTCAATTTGTCACAATGAAAATATATCCTGAATATCAGCTATGTACCTTATGATTCATCAAAGTTTCAAAATTACAGTTATGAAGTAGCCACGAAAATAATTTTGTGTTTGGGGGTCACCACAACACGAGGAACTGTATTAAAGGGGGGTTGCGGCATTAGGAAGGTTGAGAACCACAGGTGTAACCAAAAAAGCCAATTCCACCACCACTGAGTAAATTCTGACCCATAGTCATCCTATGTAGGGTTTCCAAACTGTAAATCTTTGATAGAGCAGAAAGCCTCATCTTTTTTCTGTGGAGTGGCTGGTGGGTTTGAATTGCTGACCTTGTGCTTTCACCAGCCCAATATTTAACCACAATGTCATGTGGAATCCTTAAGAAAATTCTCAAAGTACTTACACCCACTCAACACTTGTGATTTGTTTGGATGGTGTATTGACAGGTTACTAAACTTGATCTTTAAGTTCAATTGACTATTTGTATCTCAGGGTTTTGCATCATTGTTACATCCAACTCCTGATTGAAAATATTTGGTGGTGGAGAGCAACTGAGTGATGAGTGCTCAAGCAATCCTTCAGAGACGGAGGGAGCATAAAGTATTCCTTATATAGCATGTATAGTGGTTTAGGTGTTACCGTTACTCTGGAGGTGATTTAAAGTACACAGGAGGTGTGCATGGGTCGCATGCAAACAATATATCATTTTATGTAAGAGACTTATACCTTCAGATTTTGGTACCTGCTGGGAGTCCTGGTCCCCCTCTCCGTGTATACGGAGGGAAGACTATTTTAGGAGTAGAAGAAGGTAAACATAAATTTACTTTTGAGTAAATGAGCCAATATATAGACTATAGATAACACCCCTCTCACTTGAAAAAAGAGGTTAAAAAACCTGAGTAGAGCAAGTGTTTATATTATTTAGCTTTGTTTTCCATATTCCCGTGTGAGAAAGAAATGTGAGCATTAATACTACATCTTTTATTAAGTTGTACTCTAACTTGTGCCAAGTATGCTCAGAATTCCACGATTTTATGGTCAATAGTTTCATATATCTGAAGGTTGGATTCAGTAGTAAACATAAGATGCACACACACATGCACACGGCTTTTTACCGGTTTGGAAACCTGGGTACGTATGTAACTTGTTTCAGGCAAGTTTCTGGTGTGTTGATATTAAAGTCACCATGACAGGCTATCCAATCCCACAAATAGGGGATTTGTGATTAATTGTTTCACTGCCAAAGGGTTAAGCGACTCTATAGCTGTATAGTCTGGCCTTTGGAAGGAGAAAGATTTAAAGAGAAAGCTCACAAGGGCAACACAATGGTGCTTTCTAATCAAAACCCAAAGGGAGCCCTGGTGATGCAGTAGTTACTTGTAGGGCTGTGACTCCACAAGGTCTGAAGTTGGAAAGCTGACTCTACTCCTGTAAACGGTTACAGTCTCAGAAAGGAACGGGGCAGTTCAACCCTGTCCTATAATGTCATTATGAGTCAGCATTGAATCGATGGTAGTGAGTTGTTGAAACCAGAAAATTTAATGGTTGACCACCTAGGCATTAGTGTCAGTCTTCAGACCAAGACATTGCCATTTTCATTACTTAGCAGCAACATGGTAATTTTACCCATCCGTTTCAATGATGATTGAGGAAGACAGAATGATCATAAAATGGAATGCTGTGAACTGGAAGCCATCAAGCCAGTTGAGCCGGCTTCCACAATCTAGTGACCAGCTGTCTCTCATATGTAGCATGTCTTAAATATATTTAAAACAGTCGCTGATTCCAACTAATGTTATGAAAAAAATAGTTGGCTGTTAATTAAAAGGTTGGAGGTTCGAATCCACCCATTGATAACCTTGGAAGAAAGACTTGTTTTCAATCTGATTATGAAAAACTAGATGTAGAAAACCCTGATGATTGTCAACTGGTTTAAACTCAATATGTAAAAAAAAAAAGCATTGTATAAAACTAGAATGAATTTTGCCCAAAATGGTAAAGAAATTGGGTAAAAGATGGTTGTTAGATACCATTCAGTTTGTTCCTACTATAAGTGACCCGGTGTACAAAAGAAGAAAGCAACCCAGCACCATCTCTGTTGTTGTCTTCTCCTCTTGTTGGAACTATTGTGTCAGTCCACCTTGTTGAGCCTTCTTTTTCTCAGCCCTCTACATTACCAAGCATCATGATGTCTTTCTCGAGGGACTGCTGTGTCTTGGTGACATATCCAAAGTAAATGAGACAAGAGTCGTGCTACCCTCCCAAATGTATGTTGGAAGAAGTACAAGCTGAATGCTTTGTTTGTTTCTTGCAGTTTGTGGCATAGTCAGATTTTCTTCACCAACACCATAATTCATAGAATCAACTTTCCAGTCTTTGTCCAGCTTTCATAAGCATGTGAGGTGAATGAAAATAGTGTGACTTGGGTCAGGCACACTCAAGGTGACATCTTTACTGTTTTACACTTTAAAATGGTACTTTGCAGCAGATTTTCCCAGTGAAAATGGGTCATCTGCTTAGCATTGGTTAGTCTGCATATTGAAAGAACTGAAATCTACTTTGTTATACTTTTCAATTCTTACAAAATTTTTCTAAAGATTATCAGGGAATGGGTCTCTTAAATGATAAAAGTTTTTTATCTTCCAAAGGTTAAAGCTACCAAAAATATATTAGAACTAATAAAGGAATTTATTAGTAAGATCACAGCATACAATGTCAATGTATTAAAATGTTACTGCTTTAAACTAGCATTTCAATTAGATAATAAAATCATAAATGTAGTTCAATTATTTAAATGTATACCATCGAAGCACTGAGAACTATTAAACTCCTGAAAGAATACATAGTAAACAATTAATTATGAATATGGTAACTATATTTAGATTCATTGTAACTCAAATAAAAATTACTCTGGCTTTTGTGTCAAAATTGACAAGTGGACTTAAACTCTTTTTGAGGATACAAAGAATCTAGCTTAGCCTAAAACAGTTTTTTAAAAGAACAAGGTTGGAGGCCTTATACAACCTTATTTTATACTTATCAGAAAACTACATTAATCACGCACTAGTATAATCCTTAAAGATATACACTGACCCTTAAAAAACAGGGCACTTATGATTTTATACATATATATGAATAAATTTATATCGTGAAAAGGAACATGACAGCAAATTATTGCCTATAACAGTACAGAGAGCTCAGTCTGACTCAATTTAGTGGGTCAGTTAATATAGTGAAGGTCTTTCAAACTCACCTAACCACTAGCCCCAGGCTAAGGCTGCAGACAGTAGGAAGATGAGGTGGTGAGGTGTATTGGAGGCCAATAGTGCAGTGTGTTGAAGCCAGGTCACAAAGGAGCCTCACTGGGTAGTGATTTACAGTGGCTGGTTGGAGGTGTGGCATCTGTAATGATGGCAAAAAAAAGGCGGAATTAGCCTGTATGCAGTAGACATGGCTAGGTGGAGTGGGGCCATAGTGTGGAACTGCATAGCACAGCAGTGTGGTGCACTCTGGCTTGACAAGGTGGTACGGAGTGCTCCTCGGCCCACAGGCAGCACAGAATGCATGATGAGGCAGGGCACCTGGATTAAGCAGAGAACTGTGCTGACCACCATGGAGGGAGAGAGTGGCAGGCCTCCAGAGAGCCATGTATCTCCGTCTCACCTCCAAAGTGACAGTGACCGGGTTGAAGGGCTAAACTCCACCCATATCTTCTTACAGGTACCAGGTCGGCACAAAAAACCAAATTCTTGTTTTGCCACTAGAATTTAAGCAGCTGGCCAAAAGGTCAGTGAAGGAAAGGATAGTCTTTGCAAAGCATACTGTGTTCTAACAACTGGACGTTTGGTGTGGGCAGAATTTCAGGCTTTTTTTCCAACATACATAATAACCATTTCACTTCATCATATACCTCAATTGTAAAATCTGAAAGTTTTTAATATTTAGAGAAAAATCCCTGTGACCCTGTAACCATGCAAAAATTTCCTACTTACAAAAAAGCATAAGTCATAAAAGAAAAATAAATAGGACGTCATCAAAATGAAAAGCTTCAGCTTTTAAGAAGTTATCCATTAGCACCATAATGGATAGGTATACAATGTGATGTTTTTGAGTACTGTTTTCATATTTTTCCCTCTTCCAGTATTTTCCTGAGATAATTTAATTTGTAGCATATGCCACACCGGTCTTCAACATTGAGTCTTAATTTTTTAATGCTGGTCGAATCTTCAATCATCATTGTATGTTTGTCATGCAATCTATTGTGTTCCAGAAAGTTTTATTTAAAGATTTATCTTTGAAGCATTTTAAAAAAGTAGTTTTAATAAAATTTGGTTTTCCTTTGTAATTGTGTTTGCTACAGTGGTATTGCCTGATAAAATATTTTCTTAGACTGTGACTCATGACAGTACTAGAAAACCCATTGTCCTGGGCTCTGATACGCTGGTTGGGGGCCTTGGGTTGTGGATTGCAACCTAATGGTCACCCATGATGCCTTTCATCGTTCTCTAGCAATTCGTGACCAACCCAGGGGAGTAGGAGTAGTTTGGTCGGTGGGCTCAGAATAGGTTAGACACCTTTGCATCGTAAGGGTCCTTGCTTTGCAAAACTCAGAAGAGGCCATGTGCAGCAGATGCACCCATTACCACCTTAGTTGAGTCCAATAAGACCTACCAATCACTTCTGAAAGATGGAATTGTAAGTTCATAGATTTCTCTTTTCCTCAGCTACTGGATTTGTCAGCCTGTATTATGGCGGTAGTAATACTGTCGTAATTTTCCAATTGAACTTGGTAGTTTCAATATTTCTTGTTAAAAAATGTGAGTATATTCAGTATTAGAGCATGAATTTTCATAGGAAGTTAAAGAAGTTTGGAAATTCTCTGAGGGCATACTGACAGATCACAATTTCTATGAAATAAAAACAAAGTAAACCTAAACATCCAAATGCCTTTGTCGTCCAGGCACTAAAGGCTATTACTCATCTTGTCCAAGTAGCATTGCTTATAAAAATATATATATGAAATCATACAAAAAAATCAAAACAAGGAAAAAAATAACATGTGCATATATACAATTAATATATATATGCATATCGTTTGATTTTATTTCCATGTGTTTTCATACTTTCTGTTTTTATTTTCCCGAGATAATTGAATGTGTAGCATATGTCATACCAGTCTTCAATAGGTATAGTTTTACTTTTTTTATGCTCGTCTAATCATCATGCATTATTGTATGTTTGTAATCTTCTTTATTGAGTTACACAAAGTTTTTATTTATAAAGATCACTTTGAAAGATTAATGGAAAGAGTCCCCGATAAAATATTAAAAATGAAAAAAGAAAAACAAAGTGAACATAGTAACAATAACGTTTTTTTTTTTCATTTTTAATTGTGTATATCTTAGTGCTATTCCCTGATGGAATTTTTTTCATACTGTGTCTGTTGATGGAAGTAGAAAGCCCATCCATGTGTATAGTCATTATTGTTGATGAGAAAAGGTATTTATGATGAAGAAGTTGGTCTTGTAAAATTCTATTATATGATCTGTCAGGGGAAGCCAGCCCCTAACACATCTCTATGGGTCCGGGACGGGCAATTGTACAGCGATAATAATTCAAGATCATAGTAAAGTTATAGAGAGCATGAGAGATAGAAGTATTGAAATGGAATCAGACACAATTCATGGTAGCATGCTCACCTCAGCCCCGCTTGGTGGGCAAGAGCTTTAATGTTAGCCCAGGCTTCAATCTTCTCTGGGGACATGCAAGCCCCCTAATTACAGGTGAGGGCATTCATCACAGGAAGGTAATACAGTAATGACAGGAGGTTGTCTAGGGAAATACACACAATAGGAAGAGGAGGGATTCGGGGTATATATGTGACAAGATGGGCAGATCCTAGATTTAGTGGCAGCTTAACCTTGTTCATCCTTGGATGGGTTTGACCTCT
Source organism: Tenrec ecaudatus (assembly GCF_050624435.1). Lineage (NCBI taxonomy): Eukaryota > Metazoa > Chordata > Mammalia > Afrosoricida > Tenrecidae > Tenrec > Tenrec ecaudatus. Next base: position 166,691,576 of record NC_134537.1, read on the forward strand.
GGTGTCTCCTACAAGGAAACAGAAAATTACTATCTTTATCAGAAGGGACTGGACCCTACTTGTTGTGAGATAAACAGTGGTGTCTGCTTTAGATGGCTGATAGCTCTTAGGAAGAATGACCCCTCATCTACTCCTGATGACCTCCAAGTGTATATTCACAAGCAGCGAAGTTTGGTATATATTTGGGGGAGTCAGCTTTGGAGAAATCCTTCTGTTTCCCACAATCTCCAACTTTCTTTCTACCAGGTCTTATTTTTCAACAACTCTTCCTTTTAGTTTCTAAGTTTTTAATTTTTAAAATTAAATAATTTTATTGTGTGCTTGTCCAACTCTTATCACAATCCACACATACATCTAGAGTGTCATGCATTTTTATACATTTGTTTCTCTCATCAGTCTCAAAACATTTTTTCTCTACTTGAATCACTGGTATTTGCGCCTCATTTCTCCTCCCTCCCCCCTCCCCCATGGACCCTTGTTAATTTATAAAAAATTATTATTATGTCATATCTTACACTCTCCAATGTGTCTCTTCACCCACTTCTCCGCTGTCCGCCCCCCAGGCAGGATGTTATTTGTAGATCCTTGTAATCTGTTTCCACTTTCTCCCTCACCTTCTCTACCCTCGTGGTATTGCCACTCTCACCACTGGTCCTGAGGGGTTCATCTGTCCTCGATTTCCTGTGTTGCCTGTTCCTATCTGTACCAGTGTACATCCTCTGGTCCAGCTGGATTTGTAAGGTAGAATTGGGATCATGATAGTGGTGGGGAGGAAGCATTCAAGAACTAGAGGAAAGTTGTATGTTTCATCATACATGTCCAATTTCCCACAGATGGGTTCTGGGTCCCCACTTGATTTTTTTGGTTTTTGATAACTGATCCCTTCAATGCCTCGTGCTCTCACAGGCTGGTGCGCTTCTTCCATGTGTACTTTGTTGTTTCTCAGATGTCCACTTGTTCATTCTTACACAAACTTTTTGGTATAAATCGTTTAAACTTGCACTACCGCCATTCTATCCTACTCAGAATAGGAAGACAATTGTAGAGCTTTCTCACAGGGACCCTCAACCCCACCCCCACCCCCACTTCCTTGCCAGCACTGCCAGGAGGTTCCTGTGGAGCGCACTAGGACAGGACGCCCCTCAAGTGAGATGGGTGCTCTGTGCACGGCGTGGTCGGTCCGGTTGCACTACCAATCATGAGGTCAGCCCGTTGGAAACCACCCATCAACACCCTTGTCGTTGCGCCCACTCAGAAACCTACAGGGGCGGTTGGTATGTTGGTTGTTTGGTCCTCCTCTGCTTCCTACCCATACGCAGGTCCGGTCAGGAGGTGGTGATAACTGGGCACCAACCTGGTCTGTCTTTTTCCTGTTCCTGCAGGGATCCGCCAGAAGTGCGGTGGATGGCACTTGGCTGTCGGATAGAGCGTCCGGAAGCGGGACACCGGAGGCGCATGCACGGAGGGTGGCAGCAGCCATTGTGGTGGCGATTCCTGTCCGGGACAAGCAGCGGTGATGGCAGCGGCGGCGGCAGCATCTGTGGTGAGTGTTCTGGGTCAGGCGGCGGCGGTAGATGATGGCGGTGTCTGACCTGGTCGAAGTTAGGCGGCTGTCTTGCCAAGGACGCGCCATTGCCGGCTAGTGATGCATGCTCGTCCCGCTACTGCCACCCAGCGTTCACTTTCACTTTCTCTCCTGAGCTCTGTTGCCAACGCGATGGGACAAGAGGGCCCTTTGTCGCTGGCCAGAGTTTCAGGACGCCGGCAGCGTTGCCTCTGTCCTCCAGTTGGTGACTGAGCGCCGCGGTGGCCCGAGGTTGTACCTGCAGCCTTACGGGTTGGTGGGCATCACTGCCGGTGTCCATCAGGCTTGGTGGACCAGCACAGGGCGCTCTCCTGCTGCTACCTTGCGGACCAGAGCGGTCCCCAAGGAGGCGTCATGAAAAAATAGAAGTTGGCGTGTTGGGAGCATTGGTCTGCGCGAACTCCTCTGGTCCTGGTGTCACCTCT